>NC_056739.1:1859026897-1859201897 GCF_019279795.1 Protopterus annectens
ACAATTCATCTCTGTAAGGAAAGTACGATTGCACCTCAGGTGATACACTAGAATGCTTTGGTGGCCATCCGGCATTGATGTAGTGATTAAGCTTTTGTGAAATTGGATAAGTCGTAGTGTGATCTCTCAACTCATCAAGTCTAGTAGTGAAAAATGTATGCACTGGCATTACATTAAAGTCAAAAGTTTCAGCATCAAGCTGTTCTGTTGTACTTTTAGGCAATCTGGATAAGGTATTAGTCAAATAGGGCAATTTACCTTCAGTGTAGACCATTTTGAAACTGTATTTCTGCAGTTTGAGCATCATTCTTTGCAATCTCGCTGGAGAGGAATGCATAGGCTTCTTTAGAATGGTAGCTAGAGGTTGATTATTAGTTTCAATCTGCATAGCTTGACCATAAATATAATTCTGAAACTTGGAACATGCGAAAACTATTGCCAAAAACTCTTTCTCCATTTGAGCATAATGCATCTCAGTTTGAGTAAGTGTCCTAGAGGCATAGGCTATTGGTCTGCCCTCTTGAAGAATAACTGCACCAAGACCAAAATCTGAAGCATCACAGCAAAGAACAACAGATTTATTCAGATCATAGTATCTTAACTTAGGTGGGGTAGCAATTTTCTGCTTAGGATAATCAAATGCCTTCTGATGATGTTCCAGCCATGACTATACAACATTTTTGCATGTAGGCTATCTCAAAGGTGCTCTCAGCTCACTGAAGTCGTCAGGTATAAACTTGTCTAAATAGTTGACCATGCCCAGAAAAAGCTGTAAGCCTTGCACAATATCTGGTCCTGACATCTCTAATACCTGTTTGTTTGGTTGGGTCAGGTCTTAAGCCTGTACTTGTAAACAGATGACCTACATATGTAACTTCTGGAAGTCTAAATTTGCACTTCAGAGGCTTGAGTTTCAAGTTTACTTCACGTGCTCTGTCTAGAACTTTCTTGAGGTTTCTGTCATGCTCTGCTTAGTCATTTTCTCCAACTAATAGATTGTCTACTATTATGGCACAAGGGTAACCTGAAAAAATTTGTTCCATTGCATGCTGAAAGACTTTACTTGCATAATTTATTCCAAATGGCATCCTTAGCAATATGTATCTGCCAAACCGAGTACCAAAAATAGTTATAAATGAGGATTTGCAATCAAGCATCATTTGCCAAAATGAACTCTTTGCATCCAAAACAGAAAATTCAGTGGCATTACCACAACTTCCTCAACTGTGCACATTTGATGATATGGCCTTTTTAACGCTTTGTTAAAATCTCTAGGATCAATGCATATTCTGATTTCATCTGAGGCTTTCTTATGAGTGGCTGCCATGGACGACACCCATTCTGTTGGTTCTGTGACTGGACAAATCACACCTTGCTGCACCATCTTATCCAACTCAGCTTTAAACTTTATTTTGCATTGCTATTGGAACTCTTCTTGCTGATCTGACTACTGGAGTGATTTCAGGATCTAACTTCATAGAATATAGAACTGGAAGTTTGCCTAATTTGTCATCGAAAACATCAGCATACTCTGAGAAAATGGCTTAGGAAAAACTTGAACTTGGAACTGCACTCACATGATGAACTTTTTTAGCAAAAGAAAGCAGATTCATTTTCAAACTATCTTTGAGACCTAGTAAAGATTGCACTGGTCATCGGACTGCATAGAATAATAAGTTGTAACAGTTCCCAGCCAAATAACATGAAAGTAGTATTGAACCTTCGGTCTGAATTTCTTCACCTCCATAAGCAACAAGTCTCGCACTGCTGGTTAAATTGAGTTATTCGTTAGTTCTCACTTTTGCAAATGTGTCTGCTGATATAACATTACACTTTCTCCCAGTGTCTACTTTGAGCTCTGTTGATTTTCCATTAATCTGAACCATACAGAACACTTCACTCCTTGTTAATAAGTTTACTGCATCAACTCTTTATCCAAGTACTGATACACCATCCACATAGAACGCTAACTGTTTCGGCTCTACTAGATCAACCTGATTTTTTTGTGTGACCTTTCTTTACAACTGAGTGAGACTTACTTGACTTGCAAAACTTTTATAAATGGTTCCATTTTTTACACTTGTAGCATTGCTGACCATATGCTAAATACTTCTCTCTTTCAGACTCATGACCACAATTGCGACAGTTGAGAATAAAGGTAGACTTGGGTTTTGCTGACTCATCTTTGTGTTGCACTGAGCTGGCAGTGGAGCTTGCACTTTTAATGAAACTTTCTGAAAGACTTTGTACCTTCTTTGGAAACCTTATGCCTGCCCTTGCTTAGTTCTGTTTCTGTTTGCCACATTTTGCATACTATCTACGTTTGCTCTGGAGCTCACTGAAACCAGTTTTGTCACTCGCAAGCATATTTGTATGTCTTTCTGTCACCTCATGGATCTGACAAATCTCTATTGCTTTATTTAATGTCAAATTGCTGTCACAAAGTAAAATCTTTCTTACTGCAGCACTATTAATGCCACACACAAGTCTGTCCTTTATCAGCTCATCTTTCAAATCACCCAACCGACACGATTTAGCTCTGTTTATCAAGTCAGTTATATAAGGTGCAAATGTTTCCCCTGGTTTCTGATTTCTTGTTTAAAATAAATGCCTCCCTAATGTAATGTTCATCTGGGGGTTGCACATTTCTCTGAACTTACACTTCAGATACTCTGGGTCTTCCCTTGCTTCAGCTTGCACAACAATATGGCGGTCTGCACCTTCACTTTCACACACTGCTGGTGCATATACAAATGAATGTTCTCTTTCTATGGCCTCAGATCCTGCTTAATTTAGGAAAATGAATGCCTTGGCATGTGCATCTTTATCTGTATAAGCTGCTTGTATGTAAATATCGTATTCTTGTTCAAATATTCTCCAGTTCTCTGCAATATTCTGATCAACTACAAGTGAGTGAGGTTCTCAAAATCCGTCTGCCATATTAACACATACCAGTGAAGGGTCTTGCAAATACGCACGGATACACACACACACACACACACACACACACACACACACACACACACACACACACACACACACACACACACACACACTCATGCATAAGTATTTGGAAAAAACACAATTTGTTCAATGCTTTTGTGCTCTGTACTTATACTTTCTCTCTTTAAGTTTATCAGAATTGTACGAATGAACAACCTCGTAGTACTTTCAAGTAACTGAACTTTGTGAAGTAAACTTCTTAGGCTTCTTGATGCTTTTTTGCACTTTGAGAAATAGCTTTTCAGATTTCTCAATGCTTTACTGTGCTTTGCAAAATAGCTTTTTGAATTTCTCGATGCCTTAGTGTGCTTTGTGAAATATCTTTTTAGATTTCTTGATACTTTATTATGCTTTGCAAAATAACTTTTTAGATTTCTCTTTGCTTTACTCTGCCTTGTGAAATAACTTTTTCTGGCTATCAATGCTTCATGAAACTTTGCAGAATAGCTTTTCAAACTTTTTGATGCTTTACAGAGCTTTGCAGAATAATTTCTCAGACTTCCTATGCTTTATGAAATCTTTGATTGGTAAAGGCAGAAATGCTAAAATCATTTAACATCACTCACTATGCTTGCGAAATTGATAAAGGCAGAAATGCTAAAGTCATTTACTTTCGAAGTTGGTAAAGGCAGAAATGCTAAAGTAATCACTTGGAACTTTATTGATAAAGGCAGGAATACTACAGTCATGCACCATCACTTATCAAAGTCATCACTTTAAGAAACATTTGAGAACTTTGCGATGCAACTGAGCAATTCACAAGCACTGTAATACTCTTGTAATCTTTTGTAAGAAACACCTTTGATCAATGCAAGAAACATATTAAGCAACTGTACAATGCAAATAAATCGATCTTCTGTTGCCCAAATTCAGTATCTTTTGAAATACTTGCACTTTAAAAATGACTACATGCAATACACTGAAATGTCCCCAAAATGGTGTCACCTTGCTAGGCAACTCTTTACAGTACAAGAAGTACTCTGTAATGGTGGAACTTTGCAAATAAACTTATCCAGCACAAGAACCTTTCTTCAAATACCCATGCTTTGACTGGATTACATGAAATAGTTGCACTTTGCACACAGTGAACTCTTTGAAATACATGCACAGTAATAAGAGTACAATGTAAGCACTTTTATATACTCTGAGATACTTGGAATAATTTTAATTACGCCCTTGATACAATATGAAATTGTAGTTTTGCCCAAACACAGCGTTTTTCCCAAACACAAGCAATCACCTTGTTTCATTTCTGCTTACTGCGCTCTTTTCTCTTTTCTTAAGATATTCTTTTTGCTCATTTAAGCCCTTTTTATGCCCAACGCACTTGCGCTCGTTTTACTCTAAACATGCCCAATTCTGCCTCAGACACACTTGTTCTGCCTTAAACATGTTCATTTTGCCTTAAACATGCATTTCATACTTTAAAGTTAATCATCTTGTCAAATACTTTTATCTTAAACATTGTCTTTAGTTAATAAACATTTTTTATACTTCCTGCTTGCCCAATAATGTGGGTTGTTCCCTTGTAATGTCCTTTCTTGCCTCTTGTTGCATCGAGTAAATAATTCTTATTGTTTTTCATTACCTTTGATTATTTCTGGTTGTGTTTGTTTTGTTTTCTTTTTATTTCACCTTTGCTGTTGTCTTTACATCTCAAGGCTCCAAATGTTCTTATCTTTTCCATCCTACTTCTGACACCATGTTGCCTTCATGTTGGTACACGAATAAACGAGTCTTTGTGGATTCTGTTTAGGCAGCTTTATTCTATAAAAATGCATCACTATAGATGCTTATTGACTATGAATTAACTAAGTTATATACATAACTAACTACTGTGATCATACATGCTCACTCTCTGGCTGCTTCTACAAAATGGCATTAGGGATTGCACGTGTTTGGAATTTATACGTGCATGCACAGCCTCACATGCTTCTTGAAGACATAGCACACACATGTTACATTCTGATCTACACTAACCCTTCCCATAACTCCACAGTACATTGAAGTAACATGACAAACAATTAATACATTGTTTTTGCAGGGGAGCAAGCCCCCTGCACCCCCCATGTGGGGGCTCCACTCCCACACCCCCTGTAACTTAATTATTCCAACTCCGAGATTGCACTACCTTGTAGAAAAGGGCATATTTCCATCCAGGTAGCTACTGCTGCAACAGTCTGCTGGTCAATAACTGTTTCAGGTTTCAAATTGAAGTTTTGGTAACTTCATCTCGGTTAGGGATCCAAACATATATATATATATATATATATATATATATATATATATATATATATATATATATATAGGTCCCCTTCACATGGTCGACTTTTCATAAAGTCAACTTTCATATGGCCGAGACCATATGATCTTTGAAAAGTCGCCCATGGGGAACTGCTATCTCCGCACAGTGCGGAATGGGAAAATTTCTCACTTCCGCACTGTAGTGTGATCTCGGAGTTGGTATATTTAAGTTACGGGGGGGGTGTGGGGAGCAGTGCCCCCCTGCTAACAGTTTAAGGTAAGTGTTTGTTGTGTGTTTATGTTTACTTTACATAGTCGGCATTCTGAAAGTTGATCATATGGTCTCACCCATGTGAAAGTCGACTTTCTGAAATGTCGACCATGTAAAGTAGACCCATATATATATATATATATATATATATATATATATATATATATATATATATATATATATAAAATGTATGTATGTATAGTATGTGGTGTGCGTGTGTGTGTACTTGTGTATTTTATAGCATAGGCTAGATGCAGATTTGCTGAATCTAGTCTGTTTGACATTATCTGAGCACTAAAACCAGCCATCTTACATTAAGAGGGCCCCCTGCATTCTTGTGGTAGAAAAATGTTGTAAAGGACCCATGTGAGTTGCAGATCATTGGAATAAGACTCAGTATTCAGCATTTCCATTGTCCAGCTGGTTTAAAAATTGCTTAACATAGCTTGTATTTAAGCAGCACATTTACAACTGCCTTCATTAAAGTAAGCAAATTTATACCTAGTATTATAGGTTCATAGGTTCATAGGTAGGTACTAGGCTATTGGCCCTAGGGCCTATATAAGCCTAGCCAAAGGTACCCTAGCTTTCGTCACCCAAGAAAATTATTTTCCTGTGCCACTGTCGAGCAGAGCCACAGAAGTGATCCCCGGGGTGAATTTCCCATCTCCCATCCAATCATCAAGATTTTTCTTGAACAGTGCTAATGAGGAGCTTTGTTTGATATAGATAGGTAGTTTGTTCCAGAGTATGGGAAGTCTCTGGGACAGGAATCTATCCCTCCAGCATGTTCTGTTTGTTGTGGTGACGAGGTTTAGGTCCCTAGAGCGTGTAGCTCATAGGGATTGGGATTTCTTTAAGTGGAGCATGTCTAGAAGCTCTGGGTTTGACATAGTTTTGTGTGTTAGGCAGAGATCGCCTCTGAGTAGGCAATATGCAATGGAGTAAAGCTGCAGTTTTATGAGACGGTCTGCATAGGGCATCTCTTTGAGGCTGGTAATCCTCTTTGTGAGGTATTTCTGTGGCCTTTCCAGTTGTTGTAGATGTCTTGTGAGGTACATAGCAAAAGGGGCATTGTACTCTATAATGGGTCTAATGAGTGATGAGTAGAGGGGGAACAATGACCTATTTTTTCCTGGATGAGAAACCTTTTGTGATGAGGTGTGCCACATAGAAAGATTTCCTGACTACTGTGGCAATGTGATTATCAAAGGAGAGACTACTGTCCACCTGTGTCCCAAGGTCTCTTATCACACTTTTGGTGTTAAGTAGACTACCACCTATGTGGTAGTTCATGGGTACTGAGTTTTTACCAAAAGGAATGACAATGCACTTTTTGGCATTGAGCTTGAGGCCATGGATTTGACACCAGGCATCTGTCTCAGCAAGGCCATTTTGTAGGATGTCCATATCTTTTGGAGTTTTGATTATGGCTCCTAGTTTGCAGTCATCTGCAAACTTCATTAGCCAAAGACCTTCTGTGTTGGCCTGTACTTCAGATAAGTAGATACCAAACAGGAGAGGACCCAGGACTGAACCCTGTGGTACTCCACTTGTCACTGGTCTGAAGCTGGATTTGGAGTCTGCTACTTTCACAATGTGGGTTCTGTCAGTGAGCCAGTTGGCAACCCATCTTGTGACATAGGGATTTATACCTAGTTTAGTGAGTTTATCTATAATTCCAGAGTGGGGGATGGTGTCAAAAGCCTTGGCGAGATCTAGATAGGCTGTGTGATCCACCTTACCCTCATCTATGGCTTTGGTGACTGCTTCAAAGAAGTCTATCAGGTTTAGGAGACATGATCTGCCTTTTACAAACCCGAACTGGGTGGGGTCTTGAGTTTGGAGATTATCAATGTCATTGTTTATAATTTCCATGATGATACGCTCCATAGCCTTGCAGACCAGGCTCGTTAGGCTAATGGGGCGGTAGTTTCTGGGGTCTGTGGTGGCTCCCCCTTTGTGGAGTGTGATAACTGTCACTGTGCACCATTCAGTGGGCACATAGCCTGAGGTAAGGCTATGATTGAACATGGTACTTAGGTGGGGTGCCTGTTCGTTCTGTAGTCCATGTAGAACACAGCCTGGGATGTCGTCAGGTCCCATGGATGCTGTGTTCTTGGTTTTGGATAGTGTGTTTTTTACCTGTGCAGCTGTGATTACAGGAACTTTGCATTCTTCTGGTATAGAGATGGGCCCTTTAGGAGATGACAGAGGGGTAAAGTTAACACTGAACCTATCTGCCAGGATGTTGGCAATATCCGTTGGTTTTGTATATTTAGTGTCATTGTGCTGTAACTCAAAGCAGATCTGAGTGTTGCCATTGAGATTCTTGACATAGCTATAGAATGCTTTGTGGCTGTCTTTAGAGTCAGTGGTGATTTTGTTTTCATAACTAGCTTTGGAGGATTTTATGAGGGACGCATCCCTTTAATTTCTCAGCATTGGATATAGCTGATAGCCCTAAGAATTTGCTCTTGGAAGCCAAGTGCTGCTAATCGGGTTGTCCCCCTCTGCTGCTGGACGTCCCAAAAGTAACTTATTTTTACAGAAGCCACAACGCAGCCTCCCAAAGTGTGAACACCTGGACACATCCCTTTTATTTCTCAGCATTGGATATAGCTGATAGCCCTAAGAATTTGCTGTATGTGTCTCTATTTTTCTTTTTACATTTGCTAAGACCTTGTCTGAGCTGGGCCAGCACACTCGCGGAACTTACCTAGGCCGTCTTATCTCCCATATAGAATACTTTCTTGTTAACCTAAAGTTGAGGTCTTTCCTCCCTTACGCCACTAGATGGCAGCACAATACAGTGACTGAGTTTTCTATAGTCTGCTGAGGTTTGTTCTTCATCTCTGCTTAACTAACTTATTTGGCAACTGAATTTATCCATCAAAACGTATATAGCAGATGCTGATTTACAGAGTAAAAGTAAACTGGTTTTGTTTAAACTTAAAAGTAAACTGGTTTTGTTTAAATTTACTGCCATAAATCTTCCATAATAAGCTGTTTCTTATCTGCCTGACTTACTTCGGCAATAGGCTCTCTGGAAGGTCTGATTGGCTCCACACAATCTACTGACTTGCTCTGTGTGTTGTATGAACCTTCCCCTAGTATAGTCTATGTTCATAGCTCCCCCTTCCCCATTGGATCGCGTAGTTATTCTCCTCCCCCACTATCTACCCAAACTTATAAGTATTAGCCCGCTCTTGTGGCGCCATATTTAAAACCCTATCTCCCTAGAGTAAGCGTCCCCTGGTCATCCGCGTGGTGTGCTGCTCGTAAGTACCTACTTGTATGATTAAATTAAAGTCCATTGTATAGTTTGCTCAGACTGTACTATTCCTTTTTGACACGTTGTAACTGAAAATGTGCATTAGTTTGCTAGACGACAGAAAGGAAGGCTAGTTAATCACTGCATTTCAGTGCTGCTCGTAGGTATCTTGTTATTTGTTTTACTACACTGTATTGCATAGTACGATGTAACTGCTTGATTCCTTTCTATAACTTGTATCTAAAAGTACTTTAGTTTGTTGATGACAAATAGAACAGCTAATCTGTTATTTTTTATGCATATTGATTCCTATGCCTTACGTAAGTACTGTTTGCTAAAGTGTACTGCATTGTTTAGTATGTTATTATGCCTTACTCCTGTTAGTATAAGTTGTATCTTTTCCAAATGTTATGGTCCAGCTAAGGTTATTTCATGGGACTACTGGGATCTAGATAGTACTGTCTGATGTTCCTATTCCGTTTTTAATGTATCGCTATATTGCTGATGCAGGGTGGGATCTTTTATTTAGCTATTGTAAGCGGGAACATTTTAGAAGCGTTTTGTTAGCTGTTTTGTTCTATCGCTAAATTGCTAGTGCTGGGCGGGAAGTTTTTAGCGATTGTAAGCTATATCGCTGATGCAGGGTGGGATCTTTTATTTAGCTATTGTAAGCGGGAACATTTTAGAAGCGTTTTATTAGCTGTTTTGTTCTATCGCTAAATTGCTGGTGCTGGGCGGGAAGTGTTTAGCAATTGTAAGCACTAACTGTTTAAAAGAGTCCTAGGGACTGTCTTAGTTATTTGCTAAAGGAGGCAGATAATATGCCTCTACTTGTTACCCAGGTTAAAATATGAAAGGAAATGCATCTTGTTCTGTAACTTTTAACTCTAGTTATTGTTCGCATATGTATATGTGAATACTTTGAGGGGAAGTTTGTGACTGTATTTACTCATTGTAGGGTCCAAATGAAAGTGCGGCTTAATCTTTAAACTAACGTTTATGGTTTTACTGTTATGTCTTGGGTTCTATTACACTGAATATACTCTATATTGAATACTCTCTTGTCCTCACACCTACCCTTCCACTCCATTATACAGCCTTATTCTTTTCCCTGTATATACCTCCTACCTATACGTATCACCCTCCTATTTCTCTTCCTTTTTAGCTTGGAAGCCAAGTGCTGCTAATCGGGTTGTCCCCCTCTGCTGTTGGACGTCCCAAAAGTAACTTATTTTTACAGAAGCGACAACGCATCCTCCCAAAGTGTGAACACCTGGACGCATCCCTTTTATTTCTCAGCATTGGATATAGCTGATAGCCCTAAGAATTTGCTGTATGTGTCTCTATTTTCTTTTTACATTTGCTAAGACCTTGTCTGAGCTGGGCCAGCACACTCGCGGAACTTACCTAGGCTGTCTTATCTCCCAAATAGAATACTTTCTTGTTAACCTAAAGTTCAGGTCTTTCCTCCCTTACGCCACTAGATGGCAGCACAATACAGTGACTGAGTTTTCTATAGTCTGATGAGGTTTGTTCTTCATCTCTGCTTAACTAACTTATTTGGCAACTGAATTTATCCATCAAAACGTATATAGCAGACGCTGATTTACAGAGTAAAAGTAAACTGGTTTTGTTTAAACTTAAAAATAAACTGGTTTTGTTTAAATTTACTGCCATAAACCTTGCATAATAAGCTGTTTCTTATCTGCCTGACTTACTTCGGCAATAGGCTCTCTGGAAGGTCTGATTGGCTCCACACAATCTAGTGACTGGTTCTGCCCCGCTTCGCTCCCCTACCCTACCCCCATATCCCACCCACTCCCAGTGCTCTCACACTTATACCTCCCTAACCGCCCCCCCTCCCTGAGCCTTCCTATCCCTTGTGATTGCTTATTAGTATAACTCCACCCCGTCCCTCCTTAACTACTTTATCTATTATCTCTCTCTTACTATAACCCCACATCATCCCTCCTAACTTACTCTATCTATTACCTTTCTCCTAATACCTACCTTTCACTTATACTCTTAACTACTCCTCTCAAGAAAACTATACCTTTCCTATACTTTAACCTGTTTTTTTTTTTACTTATTAACTCTATATCCTAGGGCTTTATAACTCTTCTTATCAATATGTCTCTCACATCTAAAACTATACTAACCAAACTAATATTCATATACATATGCTCTCTAGGCTTAGCCATCATCTAACTCCTTACTTCCTATGAAAAAGCTAATTATTACCACTTCAGTTACTGTCGCAGACAAACAGCCTTCCAACATCCAATCCAAACTTATACTCATTTAAACATCACATGCACCCCCAACTACCTATTACCCAAATACCATCGACTTACACACATTAACTTCAACAATCCAAACATAAGGAGGCTAAAATATCTAACCAACTTCTCCTGCAAACCATCATTTGAATTAAAAACACCAACCCTCAGCGATGGTGACATCCACCCTAACCCAGGACCAACTAATAACTCCACTGACATACCTTATAATAACTCATACTCTATCCCCTCAATACTAACCACTGTTTCTAATGCCTTACTTATTGGACATCTCAATATCCGCAGTATTAACAATAAGATTGCTCATCTCCATGCCCTCCTTGATACTCACTCCTTTGACATTTTCTGTCTCACTGAAACTTGGCTGAAACCTGGTACTAAGATAATGCAATACTTCCCCCTGGATATAACATATTGAGAATAGACTGCATAAAACATAAGGGTGGAGGAGTAGCACTTCTGTTTAAAAATGGACTAAAAATCACCTCACAACCTTCCAACCCACTAAAAGATGTTAAAGCTGAGATCCTTACCTCTAAACTACAACTAAACCCTAATAAATCTATCTATATCATCTGTATCTACATACCTCCTGGCAATAACTACACTACAATTGAGAATATCCTAAGTTGGATATCTTCTTCCTACCCACAAGAAACAATCATTTTAGGAGACTTTAATTGTGATTGGTCCTCTATCAATACAAATAATCCTTCATCTCATATTAATCTTCATGGCTTTACTCAGATAATCAATAATCCCACAAGAATCAATAAACCCAATAACAAAGAAAGTATTTTAGATTGGATTCTTATTAACAAACAGCAACAAACATATACAATAGGAACTTTGCCTGATGATGTAAGTGATCATTCCTTAACTTATATCATAAGACAAAAGAGTGGCATTAATTACACCTCTACCTACAGGGTTTCATGTAGCAAGAAACACTTCAACCCATTATTAATCCAAAATGAACTAAAAGCCTGTAACTGGAATCTTCTAAAAACCCTAACCCTTGAAGATGCTATCGCATATTTCAATACCAAATTCCTATCAATCCTTGACCAACATGCTCCAAAACGATCTATCAGAGTTAAATCTAAACCTGCCCCCTGGCTGTCCAAAGAGACAAGACAAAAAATAACAAAAAATACTACTTAGGAATAAATCTTGGGCTAAATGGAGAAATACAAAAACTACTTCAGACCAACAAGCCTTTAGACAGTTAAGAAATAGCACTAAAAAAGCTGTTTTTATAGATAAAAAGAACTATTACTGTAAACTACAGCAAACTCATCATAACAACCCCAAAAGGTTCTGGTCAACCTTAAATTCGCACCTACACCCAGGCCACTCTAGTACACCTTCACCTTCAGGGGCCGAAAAGAATACCTCACATCAAACTGCCAATGCCTTTAACTCCTTTTTCACAGACACCATTAATTTACTAGCAAGTCATCTCACAATAGACAAATCTAACCTTCCCACCTGTACATCTACTAATCTCCCTATATTCCAACTACAACCCATCTCTACTTCCTACATCCTAAAACTCATCCAAAAACTCAAACCTTGTACCCCATCTGCAGATCAGTTACCATCTGAATACCTTCAAAAAGCAGCTGAAGCAGTTGCTTATCCCATATCCCTCCTTATAAACAGAACCATCAATGAAGGAACCATCCCTGCTATCTGGAAAATTTCCCACATAATCCATTTACATAAAGGAGGTAGCTCAAATGACTATTCTAACTACAGGCCTATAGCACTCTTATCACCCTTAGCAAAAATTATGGAGAAATGTATTCATCATCAGCTAATGCACCACTTAACTCAATATAACTTACTAGCCAACTGCCAACATGGCTTTAGGCCATTTCATAGCACTACAACAGCTCTCCTATCTTTTATCGAGTGTATCAATAGAAACCGCAATAATAGTATTCTGTCATCAGCACTCTTTATAGACCTGTCAAAAGCCTTTGACATGGTAAACCACAATATGCTCATAAAAACCCTTGAATCTCTCTCTCTAGATACCAAAGCTATTCAATGGTTCACTTCCTACCTTAATAACAGGCAACAGGCAGTTCTCTGGGATAATGCACTTTCATCCCTTCTGCCAGTCTCTCTTGGAGTCCCACAGGGTTCCATCCTAGGACCTCTCCTCTTCTCTTTATTCATAAATGACTTACATGTAGCAATACCTCAAGCTACATGTATTCAATATGCAAACGACTCAACACTCATATGCTCTGCTAACACCTCCTCTGAACTACAAACCCTAACACAGAATGTATTTAGCACAGTTGAGGCATGGTTCTTGAAACGCTGCCTCCTTTTGAATGCCAATAAAACCAAACTCCTGCTCTTCAGGCCTAATATTAAGTCTCCCCTCATAGACTTCTCTATTACTTCCAACAATGGCACACATATCGCCCCTGACTTTACCACTAAGCTGTTAGGTATTATAATTGACAATAACCTCACTTTTGATAATCACATTAATAACACTATTAAAACCGTAAATAGAAAACTTGGCTCCTTATATAGAATTAAAACCTTTTTAACTCCACAGGCCAAAATCACACTCGCTCACTCTCATCTTATTTCCACTCTTCTTTATGCTTCATCCATATACACTAACCTAAAGAAAAATAACCTCACTAAACTAGCAAATGCATACAATAGCATTGCTAGATTTGCCACCAGAAACCCATTTAGAACTCACCACTGTCAGAATCTACAACAACTACACTGGCTAGAACTAAAAAATACACTATTACTCTCCCAACTTACCTTTGTTCATAGGATATTTTACCAACCAAAAAATACCCCTATACTTTCTGACCTTATTTCTCCCTATTCTAACCTAAATTCTTTACGCTCCTCTAATAAACTTCTTGTGAAGTTAAGCAAGTCCAATAACATAGCAGGTGACTCACTTTTCTCCAACACCATAGCTAAATACTGGAATCTTCTACCTACCACTCTAACTTCTACTTCGTCACCCTCCCTCTTTAAACAAAAGCTCAAACAACATCTAAAAACACTCTGGCTATGCCCATGCATCAATCCTGACTAATCTTATGATTCTACTAATTACTCTTCTCTTAATCACCCTCTCTTACCTCTCTCTACTCACTCTCCTTGAGTAGACATTCTCTAAAACACCCTTGTTAATTAGCCTCTGATATGAATTAATATAGAACTCTTTATGGTTTATACTTACTTAATCAATTATACTCTTCATGAATGTTTTACTAAAGTATAAACTCCCCTATCTTGTACTGTAAAGAAAATTAGAGTAAGTGTCCTTCCCAGTATATATTGTCAACTAGTATAATCTAGATTAAACCTTATTTCTGTTTGTATTTTACTAACTACTTACTTTCTTTATGTAAATGACTTGTTTGTATTAACTTCAATGTGGAGCTTTTCTCCCCGGGCCTCTGCTGAAAATGGAAATGTATCCAGTTGGACTAGCCCAGTAAACAAATGTAAAATAAATAAAATAAAAATAAAATCTCAGCTTCTTACTGAAGCTGACCAGGGAGTTTCTCCAATCATGGGATTTTACTCTTTTTTGCAACAGTTTCTTTCTTCTGCTGTAGAGTTTGTTTATGGCAGGGGACCACCAGATTGGCTTCCTTTTTTTGGAGGATAGCATCTTGGTTCTGTTAGGGATTGCACGATCCATGCACTCATGTAAGTGCTTATAAAGTGCATTTGTGTAGGATTCAGCAGTCATACCTCTATTGTCCGTCAGCATGGGTGTCGTGAAGTTTGCCACTTCTGTCTTAAGAAGCGTGAAATTGGCTTTGGAGAAATTCTTTACTGTGGTTTCCCTAATGGGGGGTGGGGGAGGGATGTGGATGTCTAGGGTGATTCGCTTATGGTTGGATCTGACCAACGAGGAATTGACCTCTGGTGTGGAGCACCAGTTGCCCATGTTGGTAATAATCATGTCTAGGATATTGCTGCCCCTGGTGGGGGTGTGGATATGTTGATCCATGGCATTGGAATTTATGAATTCCAGAAAACGTTCAGCACAAGAGTTGGTACATGAGTAGTTTTCCCAGTTAATGGTAGGGTAGTTGAAATTGCCCATTATTAGGGTGTTAGGTTGTACCCTAATATTTTCCAATGTATTAAGAAATGAGGAGTGGGAATCCTGGAGCATGGTGGGGGATCTGTAGCAAGCTACAATTTGGATTGCGGTCTTGCCCAGAGTTAGTTGCACTTGGTTAATCTCGGATGCATTATGCTGAGCAACTAGCCTGGAGGTGTGGATATCCTTAATGAATATGGACACACCTCCGCCTTTAGTGTTTTGGTCCAGGTTAGGTGGCCGAAAGGTGTGGTATGAATTATAGCCTGGTAATGCAGGGGTACTCTCTGGAGCCTTGAACCAGGTCTCTGTCACTGCACAGATGTTAATGTTCTCCATTTTAAGGAGTGCCTTGAGAGAGTGCATTTTGAGGTTTAGACTTCTAGCATTGAGTAGCAATACCCTCAGATTCTTCTTGCCTGTACCTGTTAGGGTGGTGAATTTGTCAATTATGGATTGTCAATTCTCCTTTGTTTCTCCTGTCAGCCTGATTTACATGAGTATACTGAGGCAGCGTAGCAATTGTCTCGGGTATGTTGACTTCCCACTACTCCTAAACCACTCCAACTCAATTTGGGAGAAATGCATACACATCCCAGGCTGTATACTACATGAACTACAAAAGGAACTGGCACCTCACTTAAGTGTCATGTTTAATCATAGCCTTGCTTCAGGCTTCGTGCCCACTGAGTTGCACACAGCTACAGTTATCCCACTCCACAAGGGGGGAACCGCCTTGGATCCTGAGAACTACTGTCCCATCAGTCTGACAAGCCTGATCTGCAAGGGCATGGAACGCATTATCATGGAACTTATAAACAAAGACATTGACAACCTTCAAACACTGGACCCCACCCAGTTTGGGTTTGTGAAGGGCCGAACTTGTCTCCTGAATCTGATTAACTTCTTCAAATCAGTCTACAGGGCTGTGGACAAGGGTAAGGCAGTCCACACAGCCTATCTGGACCTCGCAAAGGCCTTCAACACCATCACCCACTCTGGAATCATAGATAAACTTACTAAGCTGGGCATAAATCCCTACGTCACTCGATGGGTTGTCAACTGGCTTATTGACAGAACCCAGACTGTAAAAGTAGCCAACTCCAAATCCAGCTCCAGACAAGTGACAAGTGGAGTACCTCAGGGTTCAGTCCTGAGACCACTCTTGTTTGGCATCTACTTCTCTGAAGTACAGGCCAACACTAAGGGACTCTGGCTAACAAAGTTCTCAGATGACTGCAAACTGGGAGCCATTATTGAATCCCCATATGATGTGGATATTATACAAAATGGCCTTACAGAAACAGATGCCTGGTGCCAGAGCCATGGGCTCAAGCTTAATGCCAAGAAATGTATAGTTATCCTCTTTGGAAGAAAACATGTACCCATGAATTACCACATAGGTGGCAGTACACTAAACATTGAAAGTGTGATGAGAGACTTAGGGACACAGGTGGACAGTGGTCACACTTTCGATAACCACATCGCCACAACAGTCAGGAAATCCTTCTATGTAGCACACCTCATCACTAAGGGCTTTTCATCCAGAAAAAAGGAGGCCATTGTCCCACTGTACTCTTCCCTCATTAGACCCATTATAGAGTATAATGCCCCGTTTGGTATGTACCTCACAAGACATCTGCAACAGCTGGAAAGGCCACAGAAATACCTCATTAAAAGAATCACAGGCCTAAAGCAGATGCCATATGCTGACTGTCTAAAAAACTCCAGCTATACTCTATGGCATATTGTCTACTCAGAGGTGATCTCTGCTTAACATACAAGGCCATGTCAAAACCTGAGCTGTTGGACATGCTCCACTTAAAGAAATCCCAATCCCTCAGAGCCACATGCTCCAGGGATCTAAACCTTGTCATTACAATGAACAAAACATGCTGGAGGGATAGGTTCCTAACCCAGAGACTCCCCATACTCTGGAATAGACTGCCCATACATGTCAAGCAGAGCGCCTCATTGGCCCTCTTCAAAAGGAACCTTGATGATTGGATGGGAGATAGGAAAGTCACCCCGGGGATCATGTCAGTCGCCCTGCAAGACAGGGTCCAGAGAAGTAAATATTGTGGGAAGAAATATCCAGGGAATTGTAATGGCTAGGCTTGTTTAAGGCCTAGGGCCGATAGCCTAGTACCAACCTATGAACCTATTAAGAATGTGTAATCCTTGCTCTCTCATTCACAGAAAAGTGACACTAAACAGGTTTTCAACCCACATACTACATATCCTGCACAAACCATGCTCTCAACACACAAACCATCATACATGGAGGTACTCACCATAACACAAACATGCCGCACCTAATACAGTACCTACAGCACTCAATATATATAAAACTACAAGCACAAGTGTCTCACCAACCAAGCCCTAAGGCAAAGCTCATCTAAACAAAAATTGTTGGTCATAGGTGACTTTACATTGAGACATACAGATGTCCCACTCACCTGACTGGACAAGGAGAATGTTATGGTCAGCTTTCTGTTAGGTGCCAGGATCTGCCAGATCACACATGCACTCAAGTCTCTTTCCACAACAAGTACCATTATGACTCCATCATAGATCACATTGGTGTGAATGACTTGAGACATACCTCACTGGACTATATGAAGAGAGACGTGATAGAGCTATATGAATATGTGTCTCAGGCAGGTATGTCTCTAGCCTTCAGCAGCACGCTACCTTCACCTAAGATGATATCACAATATAAACAAAAAATGATTGACTTCAGCAATTGGCTCAGTTTCTGGTGTCATTCTAAGGGGATCTAATACCTGTCAGCCTGGGCTGACACAGTAGGCAGACCACTCTGCTTTGCCAGAGATGGTCTTCATCTGTCACCTCTGGGATTTTGGTTACTGGCTAAGGCACTTTCCTCCCCTGTAGTGCCTTTTATAGGCAATGTCACAACAAATTTCCTGACATAAAAATATCTTCAAAAATTATCCTCAAGGTTATGTTGTTAAATCCTAGGAGTCTAAATCTAAAACTGAACTCAATAGATGCAGCCCTCACCTTAGAAGATGCTGACATCTGTGCAGTCCCAGAAACTTGGTTTAAGGCTGCAGAAAGCACCTCTGCCATACCAGGTAATAATGCCTTCCACACATTCAGACCACAAACTGAAAATGCGAGATCTAAAGGAGGTGGAGTATCAATATTCATCAAAGATAAATACACCTCTAGATTGGTTAAACAAAACAATTCCCTTGAACTAATCCAGGTCCAGTTGACAGCAGATGAGACTCCTCTCTAAGTTATTGCCAGTTATATAACCCCCTCCATGAATCAGTATACTCATACTGCATACTTGGACCTACTTGAATCGCTCAAGATACAACCAAACACCCTGGTTTTAGGTGACTTTAACTACCCATCCATAGATTGGGTAAATTGCACTGTACTAACACACTAACCCAAAGGTTTTTGGACTTCATCAACTCCAATGCCATGGACCAGTTGAATGACACCCCAACAAGGGTCCCAGACCTTCTGGATCTGGTGCTCCCTAATATGGGTGATAATTGCACCACCCAATATGTGCGGCCTTCCCTAGTGAGGTCTGATCACGAATCAGCCTCATTAGAAGTAACAATAACATCTGATCCCATTAACAGTAATAACACTAAAAATCCTCTACAAAAGTGAATTGTAACCTAATAAATGACGGCATTAATAGCTTCATAGCCTCTGCCCTCACTGATGGCATGGACACTTATATACTGGGATTTACACCAATGCCTTGTATAAGCATATATACACATATATTGACTCAGCTGTACCTGATGGGATCAAAACAAGATTGTCAAGAAAGAACAAGCCTGCCTGGTGGACATCTGCCATTAACAGGTTATACAATAAGAGAAAGAAATTGCTGTCCAAAAGCAGGAAGGAATGGTCTCTGAATAGGAAGCATTCCCTCCTCAGCTTAAACAAGCAAATAAAACACCTCATAAGGCATTCTAAAGCTAACTGAGAATCCAAATTAGCCTTCCCCACTAATGATAGCCATAAGACCTTCTTTAGCTATGTCAGAAACCTTAAAGGAAAAACCCACATCTGCATTTATTTATTTAACATTTGTTGACCAGGAAAGTCTGACTAGGACAGAGCCTATTTTTCAGTGGAGGTCCAGGGAGAAATGCTTCAGACACATGCCTTTGGAATGTGAGTAGAAACTGGAATGCACAGAGGAAACCAACACGAATGCAGGGAGGACATGCAGACTCTGCACAGAAGGCACCCCAGCCAAGAATTGAACTAGAGAACCTTTGCTGTGAGGCGACAACATTAACCGTTGCACCACATAGAACTGGCGTTAATGGCATCACATGTACTAAACCTGCAGAAATAGCCAATCTGCTAGCTGACAGGTTTAGTGAAAACTTCTCTGCCTGTCCACTCCACATATCCCCCAAAGCATCCCTACCACCTGCTCTCCACCTATTATCTCCAAGGAGCAGGTTGTAAACTCTCTCACCAAAGACAAAAACACAGCCTCTATGGGACCTGATAATATCCCAGGCTGCATTCTAAATGGATTAATACAGGAACTAGCTGCACTGCTGGGTACTCTTTTTAACCACAGTCTAAGAACTGGTTTTGTACCTGCTGAATTGAAAACAGCAACTGTCATCCCGTTACATAAAGGAGGTGCCACCATAGACCCAGGGAACTATAGACCCATAAGTCTGACCAGCCTAATCTGAAAAGCTATGGAAAGAATTATCATGGACCTTATCAACAAAGATAAAGGAGACCTCCAACTTCTTGACCCAACCCGGTTTGGCTTTGTTAAAAGGAGATCCTGCCTCTTGAACTTGGTAGACTCTTTGAGACAGTCACCAAAGCCCTGGATGAAAGCAAATCCATGCATATGGCCTACGTGGACCTGGCCAAGGCCTTTGACACTATTCCCTACTCAGGCATCATTGATTAACTCACCCAGCCAGAGATCAGGGGTCCAAATGGAGAGATGATAAAATCAGCAAAATGAGAGAAGCATTGCTGTAATTGAATTCATCCTGAAATCTTGGTGAGTACCTTCATGAGATGGATGTTTTTCACAGAATCTCACCAAGCTGACACTGATATATAGACTGAATTTTATACAGCATATATCATGGACAGAAGTAGGTTAAAAAATAAAGAAGATAGCTGGGTGTACAAGGCCCAGGATAAAAAAGTGCCCAATCCTGGTAGGTGCACTGGTACCAGGACTGGAAAAACTGATAGTGTAGAATCCTCAAGATATGTATATATTCCTACAATGCGTCTAAGAAATGCCCAGGGGGAGGATGGCCCCCCAGTTGTAGAAGGAAGTAGCAGTCCACAAAAATTACAAAAACTGATAGGCCAAAAAAAGAGCCATACAGCTGATAGAGTGGTCTATTGAGGAAAGAAATTATGTATTGTTATTATTATGCAAGAAGCCCAGAATTTCCAGACAAAAGATGTACAAAAAGATTAAGAGAGAAATTAGAGGAAAGAAAAATACTTCCACAGGAAAAAACTGTCAGAAGCTTCAAATAAAAAATTGTGTTCATTAATATAACAGATCTAAGAAAAACACTATATAGACCAAGAAACCTTGTGCTGTTTGGAAACTGTAGAGACTGAGGAAGTGGGAAAATTTAAAGAACAAAATTTAGAAATGTTTGAAAGGTATCATATGATCATAGCAGGTTACTAGGCTAATGGCCCTGGGGTCCTTACAAGCCTAGTCAAGAGTTTATCCCCCAAAAGAAACCTCAGTCAGCACCTGTCAATCCTGTCAATAAGGGACACAGGTAGAACCCCTGGGACACATTTGTGGTTTCCCATCCACTCATCAAGGTTGCACTTGAAGAGGGTCAGTGAGGTACTCTGTTTGACGAGTATGGGAAGTCTATTTCAGAGATGGGGCAGCCTCTGGGAGACAAACCTGTCTCTCCAGCAGGTTTTGTTGATGTTGCATATTAGATTCAGGCCTTATGAGTTGGGTAACATGTGAGGAGTTAGACTTACAGATATGGAGCATCTCTAGTAGAGCAAGGTCCGAGATTGCCCTGTAGGCAAGACACAGATCACCTCTGAGCAGTCTGCATGATACTGACTATAGTGATAGTGATTTGAGCCTGTCCACATAGGACAGGTGTTGGAGGCTATGGATTCTCTTTGTGAGGTATTTCTGTGGCCTTTCCAGTTGGTGCAGATCTTTGTAGAGGTACATACCAAATGGGGCATTATACTCAATTGTTAGTCTAATGAGGGAGAAGTACAGAATGGTAATAAGCTCCTTTTTTCTGGATGCAAACCCTTTACTTATGAGATGAAACAAGTAAAAGGCTTTTCTGATCACTGCCACTACATGATGATCGAATGTGAGATTGTTATCAATCTGAGTACCCAGGACTCTCACCACAGGTTGGGAGTTTAGGGGGTTGCTGTTGATGTGGTAATCAGCAGGGGCCATGTTTTTGCCGAATGGTATGATAATACATTTTTTTGCATTTAGCTTTAGGTCATGATTTTGGCACCAGTCATTAGTTGCTGTGAGACCCTCTTGCGGTATGTTAACATAATTTGGGGAGTCAATGACAGCACCCAACTTACAGTTGTCCACAAACTTGGTCAGCCACAGGCCTTTTATCTTTGCCTGGACCTCTGAGAAGTAGATGCCAAACAGTAGGGGTCCCAGGACAGATCCCTGGGGAACTCCCTTAGTGACATGTCTGCTATCGGGGTGGAGGCACCTATTTTGACCTTGAGGGACTTGTTAGTGAGGCAGTTGGCCACCCACCTGATGAGAAAGGGATTTATGCCAAGTTGTGCTAGCTTTTCGATGATGCCTGAGTGGGCGATTGTGTCAAAGGCTTTGGCCAAGTCAGGATAAGCTGTATGTACTGACTTTGCCTCATCCAGGGCCTTAGTGACAGTCTCAAAGAAGTCAAACAAGTTAAATTGATGAATCCGAACTGGGTTGGGTCAAGTGCTTGGAGATTGCCTATGTCCTTGTTTATAAAATACATAATACGATCCATGGCTTTACAGATAAGACTTGTCAAGTTTATGGGGCGATAGTTTCCCAGGTCAGTAGTGGCACCATTTGTGCAAGGAGATGACAATGGCAGTTCTCCATTCTGCTGGATTGAAGCCTGTACTTAGGCTGCGGTTGGATAAGGTGCTCAATGGCAAAGCCAGTTCTTGCTGGAGATAGTATCCCAGGCTGTATTCTGCACTATCAGGTCCCATGGAAGCTGTGTTCTTTTCCTTAGATAGGGCCTTTAACACTTGATCTATAGAGATGTGAGATGTGGAACAAGTAACAGGGATGATGAAAGGGGCTTTGGAGGGGATGGGGGAGTGAAGTTTGCACTGAACCTATGTGCTAGCAGGTTGGCTAAGTTACCAGGATCAGTGTAAGTGATGCTGTTAAGTACTAATTCAGAACAAACCTGGAATTTGCCATGGAGGTTTCTGGCCTAACTGAAGGAGGTCTGTGCTTCCTTTGTTTTGGAAGCTAGTTTTGATTCATAATTGGCTTTGGAGGCTTTTTCTAGTGATCTAATTTGCTTGCTGAGGCTAAGGAGGGAATTTTTCCAATTTTGAATTTGTTACTTTTTACCCCTGGACAACAGTTTCTTCATTTTATTGTAAAGCCTGTTGATAGAGGATGTCTACCAAACAGGTTTGTGTTTCCTTGAGGAGCAGGTTTTAGTTATTTTGGATATGGCTGAGTCCATGCAGTTGTACAGGTGCTTGTATACTGCATTGGTGTACTGTTCAGCATAGTTGTCTACAACCTCTGAGGGAGGTGGTGGTATGAAGCTACAGATACCCTCCCTTAGGAGATTGTAGTCAGCTTTTGAGAAGTTTTTAGCTTGATTACCACTGGGGGGAAGGTTGGGTGGGATGGAAACTTCAAACATGATAGTCTGATGATCTGATCTCACCATGGAAGAACATACTATGGGAGTGGTGCAGCGGTCACTCATGTTGGTGTTACCCAGTCCAGCATGTTATCTTCTCTTGTGGAGGATGAGATGAGCTGGTCTAGTGTGTTAGAATTGATGAAGTCAAGGAATCATTGAGTGAGTGCATTAGTGCAGGAATAGTTCACCCAGTCTATGGTGGGGTAGTTGAAGTCACCAAGGATCAGGGTGTTAGGGGGTACATTAATGGAGTCAAGAAGATCCAGGTAAGAGCAGTGACAGTTCAAGTCATGTATGGGGTCTATAGCTGGCTATAACTTGGATGGGTGTCTTGCCAATGATCAGTTGCACCTGGAGTAGTTCAGTGCATCATGCTGGCAAACCAGTCTGGAGGTGTGCCTGTCCTTAATGAAGATAGAGACTCCACTACCCTTAGTCTTCCTGACCTCATTTTGGGGTTGGAATGTTTGGAATGAGGTATAGCCTGGTAAAACAGGGGTGCTCTCTGCAGTCCTGAATTAAGTTTGTGTGACCGCACAGACATCAGCATCTTTCAGTGCAAGGACAGCCTCCAGTGGGTGTAGTTTCAGGTTAAAGGTCCTAGCGCTAAGCAGCATGACCTTCAAATTGCTCTTGACAAATCTTTTATGTTGGAAGATTTGTCTTTGGGACATTGCCTAAAAAAGGCACAATGGGGGAGGCATGAGCCTTGGCCAGGATTCAGAATTCTAGTGGTGACAGGTGGAGGCCATCTCTGGCAAAGCATTGAGGCCTGTCAGCCATGTCATCCCAGGCAGACAGATACTGGATCCCATTGGAATGACACCAGAAACTAAGCCAATTGTTGAAATAAATTATTTTTGTTGGTATTGTGGTATCATTCTTGGTGAAGGTAGGATGCTGCTTAGGGCTAGGGTCATACCTGCCTGTAACACATACTCTGTGAGCACAATCATGTCTATCTTCATATAGACCAGAGAGGTACAGCGTAAGTCATTCACACAAACATGGACAGTGACAGAGTCATACTTGTACTTGTTGTGGAGAGACTTAAGTGTGTGGTGATGTGGTGGATACTGGCACTGGACAGACAACTGACCGTGACCTTCTCCTTGTAGAACCTGGTGAGGGAGACATCAGTATGTCTCACAATTGAGTCGCCAATGACTAGTATGTTTGGTTTATTTGCTATGCCCTGTGGGTTCTGATAGTTTATTGTTTTTCCTTATGGGCTGTGTGTGTGATACACTGGTGTGTTGTCTGCTCTATGTGATGTGTTTGGTGTTGTGTGTGAAATTTTTGTGAGTTTGTTTTGGAGGTCTCTGCTATTTAAGTAAGTTTTTATTGAGTACCTCTGCATAGGTGGAAGTGTGTTGTGCCCGGCTATGTAATGTGAGTGGTGTCTTGTTTGTGCTGGCAATCTCCTCTTTGTCAGAAGTACTGACTGTGGTGGGAGAGAGCATGGATTCCAGGTTACTGATGTAGATGCATTTCTCGTAAGTAGAACAGTTATGTGCTTGGAGAAGAGGACTGTCAGTAAACGTGAGACAGTTGCTACACTGTCTCAGTATGCCCATGTCGACCAGGCTCATAGGAGGATCTGATGGGAATTGTCCAGACATCCTTTTCCCAATACTTGGGTGGACATATGGAGAGAGGTTTTGATAAGAGTTTGTCCGCAAGAATGTAGACTACAAAAACTTTCTTAAATGTAAAGTAACTGGCCTGAAGCACAAGTGCTAAAACCAAAACTAAGCTGCTTAAAATAACAGATACATTTAATCAGGCTACTAACAAGCAGCGATAAATGCAGCAGAATAAAAGCACTTGAACACTTAAGAGCACACAGGTGATATAGTAGGAAGAGCACAATTACAGTAAAAGCAGCTAAATAAAATGCAACTTTTTTTTAAGTGGAGAGGGAGGAAACAGAAGATAGTTCAAGATTAAGGTACTAAGGGGGTTGGCCTTCCCAAATGCTCTTTCTGTACTCAGTAGACTGAACTGATGAGATGGGACAAGGATGAGTGTCCAAAATCAAAGGAGCAAGGGGGTAGTCCTTCCCAAATGGTCTCACTTTACTCAGTTGAGTGAGTAAATGAGATGGAAATGGGAGGAGTGACCAAAATCAATTTTACAGCAGGGGCAGGCAATTCCAAAGCCACCAAGTTTAAGAGTACAACAACACATAAACAATGGGGGGAATTTAACAAAGCCTACATGGGTCTTTTTTACTGTGTAGTCATCGTGCCATGCTGCTTACATGAAAGTAAGCAGGTATGCGATCCAGTAAGCATTGATATGCGGCACCCATGCACGCAACAACACGGAAAGTTTTATGGCATGCTAATCACCTCATAAAGACGTGAATCTCATTCAAATGAGACAAGTAGAGCAATCCAGCAAGTAGAAAGGCAGCCCTGCAGAGCCCATGTCAGTGTCCGTAGTGTATATGGAAAAATTCCATGTACAGGAAGTTAGACAGCTAAAAGTTGCTGTAAAAATGTAGATAGATGGACAGAAATGGCATACCGCAGCCAGAAATGAGTGAAACTATCCACCATGTGTCGCAAAAGTTACAGGAAAATATGTTAATATAAATTTTTTTATAATAATCTGGGCATGTTTGTGTGGTATGCTACAGTGTGCAAACATGCCTTATATATTTAAAAAAAAACTGGAAAATACAAATCAGTGTTATGATACAGAAATGTATTACTGGACCCTACGTGGAGCATCTACAATGGTGCATTAGGGCTATTGTTAATGTGGTAGGGTTTAGAAGTGTGTAGTTTCCAGGTTGTGAGCATGGATCCCTATGCAAATGAGGTTGAGTTACTAAATAGCAAAATGGGGTATTCGTGTCCACATATCCTGTCTGTGTAGGTAGAGAGTCATATTCATGTCCACAGTGGCGGTAGCTCACATCTGGATAGGATGCATTGAAGATCTGCTAAGCTGATTGGAGCTTAGCTGTGCCTATTTGTGTGGCATGCCGCTGTGCTGAGCATGGCTAAGCTATGTTTACCTACGAGGTGCGTGTTTCCTTGTGTTTGAGTGGCACACTGCTGTGCTGACCCTGGAAAGTTTGGGGGTGTGCCCTGTGATTGCTAAGCTGTGTTTACCTGCCCACTGTGCAATTGCATGGCGTGCCGCATTGCTGAGAGTACCTAAAAAGCAATGATGTATTAATTAGCTGTGAACCTTGTTTAACTTAAGCTAGGGTCAGTAAACAATGTTAATGATATACTAGGCAGGTGGAAGGCATCATAGGTAGCCAATCACACAGTCAGCACCTACAGTAGAGCACTATAAAGTATGCATACTCCCTACATTCTGATTTTTCACCCATACTTTGCACCATTAGTGTACAGACTTGGGAATTTTAAGTGAAAGAATGCTAGGGGCTGCTGCAGGTCTGCTGCATTTGTATGTGCTAGATGCTGAAGTCATTGCTTCTGGTGATGCTGCTGACAATAGGCCTAGTTAGAGAAGAAGAAGAGTGTTCAGGCCCATGGTAACCTACCAGGAACTACATGAGCTGGAGACTGTAGAGTGCTACAGGGTGGGCAGTGACTTTCTCCAACAACTCACTGAGCTCTGTTGCCCACAACTCAGACAGAAAGCCAACAGACAGGAACCTATCCCAGTGGAAACAAAGGTATGTGTAGCCCTTAGGATAATAGCCACAGGTACCTTCCAAAGACCAACTAGGGACATGATTAGGGTCTCACAGGCATCAGCATCCAGGGTATTCCACCAGTTCCTGTGCCATGCTACCACATGCCAGTGAGCACATTTATTTTCCCATCACCCCTGAGAGGAATGGCCAGCAATATGCAACACTTCTACCATGTAGTAGACTGCCCTGAGGTACTGGGTGCCTTAGATTGCACTCCTGTACATGTCAAGGCACCACCCAGTGAGCAGGGTAGAATCTACATAAATCGCAAGGGGTACCACTCCATCAGCTGCTAGGTCATGCACAATGCCCAGGGTATTATCATGAATGTGTGTGCTGGCAGCCCTAGCAGTTATCACAACTCCCATATCTGGTATGCTTAACAGCTGTACTAGATGTTTGCTAGGGGGGACATCTCACAGGGCCATTTAGGTGGGGATGCTGGCTACACCCCAGAACAGTAGATGATAACATCCATCAGAAATGCACACACACCCACAGAAGAATACCATAATGAGGCACACGCACAAACTAGGAACATCATAGAGTTTGTGTTTAGGCTGCTGAAGTCACGGTTCCTGTGTCTTGATATATCTGGTGAACCCTGCAGTACTCTCCAGCCACATGTGCACATATGTTCACAGTATGTGCCATGCTACACAATATGATCCTGTGGAAATAGCTGCAGCAGGATCAGCAAAGGGAAGGGATCCATAGCCCCCCACCAGTGCCTACGTCACAATAGCCACACTCACAAGAGGACTCAGAGGAGGAGCCCCCGATGATGTCCCTGTAAGCAGATGTAGGCATGCTCAGTATGCCCTGGCATTGGCTAAGATGATGCACAGCATATTCACTGACAACCTAGGGCCCTAGGGACTGGCATCTTACTCCTACTCACATACATATAGTAAATGTGTTGATGCCAGGCAACCAACACAACCTGTGCCTATCCATGTATTGGTTGTGCAGTGCTTGCATCACACAGAGTCAGCCCTGAACTACAGGTCTCTTTACTGCTGTATTTGCAAGGTAAGTCTCTAAGCTACAAACTAATTGTACAGATTACTATAATATATGTATGGATCTGCTTCTGTTATGCAAAGAAATATAGTGGGCTAATTGGACAGATGTAACATCCACATGGGACTACAGATACCCAGTCCAATAGTATGTGCTCCTTAATATTCACTTGGCCTTATAGTTGGAAAATGCACTCCATCAGTCAAGGGAGATGTTCAACAGTGGGCTCACCTGATATTTAGACTACTATATATCCCAGCTGATTATGTGCCATTATTCCTTCACCTCCAACACAGCAGTGTACTCATACAACTGCTTTAACAGAAAAATCACCTATGGTATATCAGTGAACCAGGCAATCTCAGGGCTGTAACATAGATATTGCTCACACTGTTGTATGTCTCTCCTCACACAGGATAACAATGTACATATTTATGCTGTTTATTGTGTGATGAATGACTCCTCTCTGTCTGGTGACCTGAGTGGCTCAGTGGACTAGGGAAGCTAGCATGGGTGATGGTGTTGATGGTTCTAATCTGGAATTACTCACATCCTTTGCATGTGAGGTAGTACTATGTTGGGGTTTTCACAGACTGTCATACCTCTTAGTGCAAGAAGTCAGGACAAAGCCAGGAAGATTTGGGGGACAAAGGCCCAAACATAGGGACAGATTGCAAATATTGCCCCATAAACCTAGAACGTCACTGGAAGTAAAGGTGTTGCATTATTACATATGTTATGAAGGATATAATGTCTTTAAGTAGTATAATGTAGTGACATCAATATTCAATAATTCACCAGAAGACCACAGATGTATGAGAAACTGACCAAACATATGAGATAAAACACTGGATATTCTATGGAAATCAGGACAGTTGAGAGGTATGCAAACTGACAATCTGTTCGTGGTGTAACATTACCAACCGCAGTCACACATTTAGTACAGCACACAGTTGAGGAATGGTGTGGACAGTTTGAGTGAAGTGCAGTACTACAGAAACAGGGGTGGATGTTAATGTCTGTAACATACAAAATCCCAGATTGGAGTACAGGTAGGTGTGGACTGGAGTCACCTTATAAGTGCTGACAGTCCCACTGGGCATGCCCATACAGAGGTAAAATGAACACAATCCTGTTGCTCCTTCATCAAAATGACATGTTATATATAAATGTCTATACATACAGATATACATATACATAGCCACCTGTCACTATCTCTCTCACATGCATAGTATATCTAACGCTATGTAGTGTCAAATATATATGTACTGCTATATATAGCTATATATATTAAAATGATATATACAGCCCCCATATATCTACATAACACATAAACATATCATACACACAGCTACAGTTATATATACATCCATGTTATATACAGGAATATGTGTGTGGACGTCTATATATTCTGACATACCCCGATAATGGTGAGTAAATCTCCACTATCATGCAGCCATACTGTTGCTAAAAGGATCCAAGCAAAGGGTGCAACAGTACAAATTCCACTTACCCACAGACCCCTGTGCCTGCTGGGTGTTACCATGAAGACAGACACAGGTGAGCAGGTGCTGTAATGCATAATGCTGTCAATGCATGTATGGACAGGGTAACTTGTCCCTGCTCACAGGTATGCCTATGTAACTGCAAGCAGCCACATATGACCATACTGGTTAACTGTATACACATAGCTAGGATAATTACAGTTATCCCACTGCTAGGATACTAGTTGCAGATAACGGTACAAAGCAGTATCACATTGCAGGCCAGAGATGCTATTCAACACAAGTCTAGTTTGTGTCATGCACAAGTACTGTGCCTGCAGTCAAACATACAACAGACTTAATGTGTGGCCCATGCAATAAGTACTCTGCTTTATAGTGTGTAAGACTAGAAAGGTATGGGGTTCTAATCTCACTCCAGCCCATTGTTATATGTGTATATATCCATATTGCATAACCTTGCTAGTCTATACATATGTAGGGTTTTTCAGTGCTTTATTTGTAGCAGGTGATGCAACCCCCCAAAGGACTGACCAAAATAAGGCTTGCATGAGTCATCAAGCATAATATGTCCTAAAATGATAGTACAAGCAGACATAAGGTGTATTGCATGCACCAAGTACTGTGACCTATAGTATGTACCACTACATAAGTAAGTGTGCACACCTACATACAGCCAACCTACACTAGATGTGTGCCTTGGCGTGTCCTGTACTCACTGATTGGAAGTAGTAATAGCCTCAATGTAGCCATGTGTTTGTGTGAGCCTGGAAAAGTAATTTAAAACATGTTATGGAACCATGGGATGTATCAATTGAACACAGAGAGTACTGTATCCTTCGACTGCCACTGGTCGAAAAAATGTGGAAACATTCACTGTTGTACAACCAATACTGAGAGGTTTGGGACGTACATCCCAGACTGGCACTGGTATACAGAATGTGGCAGTCATCACAGCTATCACTGTGTGCAATGGAACCCTTGACATGTCACTACACAGACATATTGTACAGTTGTAGTAGCCACGCAGGTTCCAAGGTACAGCAATACACACTGTAGAGAACATGTCTTATGGAGTCCATGTCAGGACTGTACATGTGTAGTCTGTCTTCAAAATGCTTTGGAGGGATGTGTATGGGTCCATACAGGGAGGTGTCAGTTCCCACTGTCTTCTTTCTGTGTATCCATGACAGGCCTAACATGTGTCACCTGTTCTACACACCAACAAAATCAGTGTGGTATGCATAATACATACTGGTGAGACAGGTATGTAACACAGGCAGTACACCCTCCATGAAACAGGCCCCCCCTTGTATGTCATGCACACATCTGCTATGACACACATCATGTGCAGATTACACATTGTGATGCAGAACACAAGAATCATAACTGTTGCCAGGCAACACAGGATATATGTAGCTCCTTCATCTCCATCAAAACCCTCGTGGCACATATGAAGGGTAGCAGATCTCACAGATTAGGGATACATGAGTATGCTGAATGCCAACATTGTACTTGTTAGCCTGTTATACACATATGAACCTATGGAGCTATGCAGTTATAGTGTTGTACCTTGCTGATGACATATGTCTGCTGTGCTGACATGCCATCCTGTGCTGCTTTATTTACACTGTGTATCCATAGGTTATCCCAACAGACTCCTGTAACAGAAACATAAACAGGCCCATGACACCTGTCATTCTGTAACTATACAGCCAAGTCAACAACATAAAACATAAGGACTACATAACGTACACAAATGTATGTGGCGTACTCATGACAAATGCCAGCATACAGTATCTCTCTTTAACCACTGCAAATGGCATGGTAAACCAGCACTGCATTACACTAGTACGTGTTAAGTAATATAGTCACCTTGTACATCATTCCCATAGCTTCATTTCCCTGCATTATAGTCAAGGATGACAGGGATGTGGCACAGGTTGCATCCCTTGCACAAGGTGTTGTGTGGGGATGCAGGAAGGCTAGACTGCCCCAACAGTAGATAACATTTGTGTGAGTCAGGGAAGAACATGTAAGATGGACCATGGAAAGGTGCTGTGTGTGTCTGCAGGAGACCTGCATTTGACAATGGTGTGTGAGTGTGTGCATGTACACAATCAAGCTCAGTGCTAGCCCTACACATGTGTATGTTGGACAGCTTTGGACCGTACATGGTAGAGTTGACAGTTCTCCATCTCCAGCCCCAAACATGGGAACTGGCTCTGCCAGGAGTTGCACTGGCTCCTCCATGCCCAAGGTCAGAAGTGGTGATAGTACCTGATGGTGACTTCTGTCTGCTGGGACCATGCCCCCCACAGGACTGCCCAGGACCATGAGGCCATGGCCTGCCACATTGTGGTGCAGACAGCACACACCCCTCTGTAGTGCTGGATGTACTGCCACTATGGTATCGTGAGTGTGTATGGCCACATGGACTCTTAGCAGATGGTGCTGCTGACCTATGTCCATGGGTCTGACACTCAACTCCAACCACACATTCCAGCACAGAAAATATGCAGTCCAAGCCAGACTGTCTCAGCCTACCATCTGTCTACTGCATCACTGAACTGATCCAGGGTGTTTGCAATGCAGTGGAGGCTGCCATGGATGTCAGACTGTGCAGCATCCATAACCCTAAGCATACTCCTGGTGTTCCATTCAGAATGTGCCTGTGCCTCCATGATCGCCCAAAATGTGTGCCAGGTGACCCATCATATGACACCTGCAACAGGTGGTAGACCAACAGCAGGCCTCCTACAAGCACCTGTGCCAATCTTCATCCTACAAGCACCCCTGTCAATCTGTGTGTGGGACCTCACCAGCTCTCTGGCCATGGCCAGGGTCTACACTCAGTGGAGCCATAGTTGCTACACTTCCCTGTTCAATGTCTCCTTGCTCTGACTGTCTAATATATGTGGCCTCCAAGGATGGAGTATGTGTGGTCATACAGACTGTGTGGCGACAATGTAGGCAGAAGAGTGATGTCTACCTCTGGGACAGATTCCCCCACCTGTTCCTCATTGTGGCCACCATCATCAGCAGTGTCCGAGGAGACACTGACATCTGGTTGTGTAGGGGACTCCAATAAGAATGAAAAAAAGCAGTACATTAATATCTGCACTATTGTGTAAAAAAAGCATCCAAGACTCATAACAATGAAGACCGACAAATGGATTAGCAGTCAAACAACTTCCTTCTTCGCCTTTGTCCCCAAAGCACTTTCTCGGGACACAATCCAAATTCAACTCAAGACCTTCATAGCCATCACTTGAAGTAAATTAAGTCAGACATGACCAGTAATATTTACCTTTTACTTACTCAGTATGACACTGTAATTGACAAAACAACACATAAAACCCAGTACAAATTTCTTCACAATTATATGGCAATACACATTTCACTGCCTAATGTATTTGCCTTCAACCTGTTGTATTTTAAAATGCAATTTAGATTCCTTGCCTCATTTAAATCAGGACCCTTATCTGCTCTTACCTGTGACTGCCAAAGTGTATCTGTTTGCTGAACTACACTTCTGTGACTACCCCCTCTCAAAACCTTAGGTACCTCTTCCAGACTGGCATTTAAAACATCCTACTCTTTTTACACACATAATTACATGTACATAGGGCATTAATCTGGCCCTTAACTATACTAGACTATAATTATTACTTAACAAAACAAGTGTCATACTTAACAGGGATAGGACCACAGCCTTGGGCAATACCTGATGGACCTGTGAAAAGTTGAGGATGGTGTAATGTCAGTACCACTGCATGTAGCAGCACAAGGTAATACATCCATGTATTTCACATTTCCAGTAGCTACTGTGTTACATGTTGTATTGGTCCCAATCTGCATATGAGTGTATACCTGAGATTACACCTCGCCAAAGAGAAAAGACCTGACCCCCACATAAAAGTATCTACAGCCTGACACACTGACTGCTACAGTATTACAGTGCTGATCACAGTAAGCTTACCTGCATGTTCCTCAGCTGTGGAAACTGTGCTACCCACCTCCACAATGTACAGTGTGATGGATGCCTGGGAGCTGTTGCGTGTATCTAGGTATGCCAGGAATTCCTCTGTGATGTAGAGTTGTTGTCTTGCTGCAGGACCTCCACTGGTGACAGCATGATCCCTGGCTATATCCGCTGTCTGTCAACATGCAGCATTAATCATATCAGTTTCCCGGTGTCGAACCTGCTCATATGTCCTGCCCTGCTGGCCTGTGGCATTAACATCACAGACAAGGTCTGACCACAATGCAGCCTGTGTTCCCTTGTATGTCATCCCCTGGATAGCAGGATGTAATGATGCCACCTTAGTCCTTGCAATACTATCTCATTCTCTGCATCTGAGAAGGTTGGATGACATCTGTGGTACATTATTCCACAAAGACAACACAAGGGGAACACATTACAGGATCAGATACATGGACGTCCACTAAGTACGGATACAGCAAGGACAAAATGACTGGCACTATCCACTGCTTACTCTCACATGGCATAACCCACGGTGTGACAAAATACTAGTGTGGATACAACTGAGATAGTACCATTACTGAGGTATTCCCCTGTGTGGCATGACAGCTTCTGCTGTATGATCATACACCTAATACTCCAGTCCACTGTGGTGTGTCCCCTAATGCCAGCCACACAATAATATGTGATAGGAGCAGTGTCAGTCAAATAGCAGTGTGCTATAACAACCACTATATATTGGCAGTCCAACAACACCAGTGTGCCTCACTAACAGAAGACAATGCCATCCTGATGTTCTGTATGTCCCCTATAGGTGTAAGTCAGCAGGGTATCATTGACATGTCATTACCACAGGTCTATGAATGACTTACTGCTGTAATCCCTATTCCCCATACCTCTGTCCTCACATCTTAATTCTGTTATAAACAGAAAACAGTTACAACCCTGCTAGAGTGCAGTACTCTTCTGTTGAACTGTGTGTCTGTTAAAGTTTTACAAAATGCTCTGTGTTAGTAAGGGTTCATACAGAATGGTTCCCCATAGCCAGCTGCCTGAATTTTAAACATGCTTACCTCTAAACCAATCTGTGGTTCTGAAATGCTATTTGCAACCTAAAGAGCTGTACTGCACTATCATTAGCCAATGATATTCAACCGCTGTGCAATATATAAGGCCTTCATGTAGACCTGGGCCCCTTTCTTAGCTGTTGAGATGGACACTACTGGGGTGAGGAGACTACATTGTCACATAGGGTAGGTCTGTAGCAGATGCCTTTACATAGAGCTGTGTGTACCATAGGCTGCAGCTGCTGCTGCAGATAGTAGACATAGGCAGAGAGTGTGAACACTTTGGAGGACAACAAGCTGTAGGTTTATCTGTGTCAGCTGTTTCAGCATTGTTTTACAAACAGTGCCAAGGTGAGGGTTTCCTTTACACTCCAATTAAGTCATGTGTTTAAGGTGCTATGTTAAGCAACTGTGTCAATAACAGAGTACTAGGTGACATATAGTACTGCTATACGGATATGTGAAGTGTGTCCCTACCTGCAGACCTGTGACTTCATGCACTGAAAACTGGTTATTTAATTTGCAATGATTTGTGTGGATAAAGAGTGTATTAGTGATCCTTTAATTGCTGTCTTCACAATAATGAAATGAAATTGAAATGCAACACAACACTGGATTTGAATCCAGAACTGTGTGTGGCAAAATGTATTGTATGCACGTTATTTAACAGTCTGAGCTACTAAGTCACTGCTACAGCAGTTGTACTTGCAAGATATATGTTCACACATACAAGTTGTGACAAACATTTTCTACATCCATCAGTATGTGCATGGTTTTATATAGATATATTTCTGCATCAGAGTCCAATTTGAACATGTATTTTGCCATTAATGCCATAGCAGGTGACTTTCTACATGTTGCTGATAAAAGGACACATTTGCCTCCTATCACAGGCCTCAGTTACATCCGTTATCATGTGTTTGGCTGTCTAGTGATGTACTATTTACCAGAATACAAGATACACTCCCTTTTTTTCCATTACTGTTTATTCCAGTTTGCATGGTGTGGTGCGACGTGCAGCTCCACTGAAACATGTCTAATGATTGTAATTGTCAAATATGTTTTGTTTAAACCTGCTGTTTTCATAGTTTCATAGTTTAGTACTAGGCTGTCTGCTCTGGGGCATTTATAAGCCTAGCCATAGTGATGTGGCTTTCGCCACCCCATGTAATGGTACAAAAGTGTACAGAATAGATTTAGAATACTGTGCCTCTGTCTAGTAGTGACACAGTGAAGACCCCCTTACATAATAGAATTAGTTTACTGTGCCTCTGTTTAGTAGTGACACAGAGATGACCCCTGCGGTAAACCTACAATCTCCCATCCACTTGTCAAGATTTCTCTTGAAGAGAGTCATTGAGGGGCTCTGCCTAACATGAACTGGGATTCTGTTCCAGAGTATGGGAAGTCTCTGAGTTATGACTCTGTCCCTCCAGCATGTCCTATTCATATTTGTGCTGAGGTTTAAATATTTAGCTCTCATGGTTTTGATGGATTTGGATTTTTTGAGGTGGAGCATGTCCATCAATTCCTGATTGGACATGGCCTTGTACGTCAGGCACAGATCACCTCTGAGCAGGCGGTATGCTACTGAATAGAGCTGGAGTTTCTTTAGTCTGGCAGCATATGACATATGTTGGATACCCTTGATCCTCTTGGTGAGGTACTTTTGGGGTCTCTCTAGCTGTTGCAAGCGCTGGGTGAGGTACATACCAAATGGGGCATTGTACTCAATCATGGGCCTGATAAGGGAGGAGTATAGGGGTACAATGACCTCCTTTGATCTGGATATGAATCCCTTCATGATAAGGTGGGCAAGGTAGAAAGTCTTTCTAACCACTTTGGCAATGTGGGTGTCAAATGTGAGGTCACTATCGACTTGGGTCCCCAGGTCTCTGATTACTTTTTCCATACTCAATGGGTTGCTGTCTATGTGATAATTTGTAGGTACTTTGTTTTTCCCAAAGGGGATGACTATACATTTTTGGCATTTATTTTAAGGCCATGACTCCGGCACCAGTTGTCTGTTTCAGTGAGGCCTTTCTGTAGGATGTATGTGTCAGTTGGTGTATCGACTATGATGCCTAGTTTGCAGTCATCTGCGAACTTTGTCAGCCACAACCCTCCCATGTTTGCTTTCACATCTGAGAAATAAATGCCGAACAAGAGGGGTCCCAGGACAGAGCCCTGTGGGACACCACTTGTGACTGGCTTTGAGTCTGACATGGCTCCAGTGATTTTGACTTTATGGGTTCTATCCTTTAGCCAGTTTGCCACCCATCTTGTGACATATGGATTTACATTTAAGCTGTTGAGCTTGTCTATGATGCCAGAGTGGGGTATTGTGTCGAAAGCTTTAGCCAAGTCCAGGTAGGCTGTATGGACTGCTTTGCCCTCGTCAATGGCTCTAGTGACTGTTTCAAAAAAGTCAACCAGGTTCAAAAGGCAGGATCTGCCCTTTACAAAGCTGAACTGGGTGGGATCAAGTGTCTGTAAGTCCCCAATGTCTCTATTTATGAGTTCCATAATGATTCTTTCCATAGCTTTGCAGACCAGGCTGGTTAAGCTTATGGGGCGGTAGTTAACAGGGTCTGTAGAGGTGCCTCCTTTGTGGAGTGGGAATACTGTTGCTGTACGCCAGTGTTCAGGTACATATCCTGTAGTAAGGCTAAGGTTAAATAGCATTTTTATGTGCGGGTTTAGCTCCTCTTGGAGTTCACGTAGCACGCAACCCGGGATACCGTCAGGTCCCATTGATGCTGTGTTTTTAGCTTTGCTGAGGGCGGTTCTCACCTGGACATCTGAGATGACAGGGAGGTTACATTCAGCTGGGATAAGTATTTCTTCTTTTGGGGGTGAGGGAGGGGAGAAATTTGCACTGAACCTGTCTGCCAGAATGTTGGCAATATCTGTAGGTTCAGTGTATTTTTTGTCATTGTGAACTAACTCTGAACATATCTGAGGGTTTCCACCCAGGTTTCTAACATAGCTGAAGAAGGCCTTGTGGTTATCTTTAGTGTCCATAGCGATTTTTCTCTCAAAGTTGGCCTTGGATGTTTTTATGAGAGAACGTAGCTTTCTACTAGTGCTGACCAGAGATGCCTTCTCTTTATGGGATTTTGCTCTGCCGTGCATTAGCTTCCTTCTTTTGTAATACAATTTGTTTATGGCTGGGGTCCACCAGACAGGACGCCTTCCCTTGGTGGAGAGGGTCTTGGCTTTATTTGGGATTGCATGATCCATGCATTCTTGGAGATGTCCGTAGAAAGCATTTGTGAAGGATTCTGCATTGTGGGATGTGGTTTCCACTGGCCCAGTGGGCTTAAAGGATACCATCTCAGTTTTAAGAAGTGTAAAGTTGGCTTTGGAGAAGTTTTTCACTGTAGTCTTTTGTGTTGGGGGTGGAGGTGGGATATGTATATCCAGGGTGATTAGTTTGTGGTCAGATCTCACTAGTGAGGGGTATACTTCTGGTGTGGAGCACTTTGTCCCCATGTTTGTGATGATCAGGTCTAGTATATTATCTCCCCTTGTGGGAGAGGTGACTAGCTGTTCCATTGCATTTGAATTTATGAATTCCAGGAACCTTTGGGCTAGGGTGTTTGGGCTAGAATAATGCACCTAGTCTATGTTAGGGTACTTGAAGTCTCCCAATATGATGGTGTTTGGTGAGACATTCATATCCTCCAATGTCTTCAGGAAGGCTAAATGGGGTTCCTGAGATTGGGAGGGTGATCTGTAACATGCTACCAGTTGTATAGCAGTTTTGCCTACGGTTAGTTGCACCTGGATGGTCTCTGATGCTTCATGTGTTGCCACTAACCTGGAGGTGTGGGTGTCCTTGATGAATATGGACACTCCCCCTCCCTGTTTGGTTTGGCCTGAGTTTTGGGGCCGAAAAGCATGATACGAGGTATAGCCTGGTAGCGCTGGGGTGCTCTCAGGAGCCTTAAACCAGGTTTCAGTTACTGCACAGGCATCGATGTTCTCCATACTGAGGAGTGCTTTGAGAGCCTGCATCTTGAGATTTAGACTTCTGGCGTTGAGCAGCATTACCCTTAATTATTTTCCATTTTTGTTTTCTAAGGAGGTGGGTTTGTCTTTTGAGCCTTGCCTAAAAAAGGCACTATGGGGGAGGCAAGAGCCTTAGTGAATATCCGGAAGCCCAGTGGTGACAGATGCAAGCCGTCCCTTGCGAAGCAGCGTGACTTGTCCAGCATGTCATCCCAAGCAGACAGACATTGGATCCCCCTAGAATGACACCAGTATTTGAGCCAATTATTAAAGCTGATCATCTTGCCTTTGTATTGTGGCATCATTCTTGGTGAGGGCAAGATGCTGCTCAGGGTCAGGGTCATACCAGTCTGGGCTACATAATTAGAGAGCTCCTTTATGTCTCTTTTCATGTAGTCCAGGGAGATACGTCTCAGGTCATTCACGCCGGCATGGACAATGACAGAGTCATATTTGTACTTGCTTTGGAGTGACCTGAGTGCGTGTGTTATGTGGTGGATCCTAGCCCCTGATAGGCAGCTCACCGTTACCCTCTCCTTGTTCAGCCTGGTAAGTGGAACGTCAGTGTGTCTGACTATAGAGTCACCTATTACTAGTGTATCAGGCATGGTGTTTGGCCTTAAGGGCTGTGATTGTTTTACACACTGATTTATTGAAGTATGTGTTGCATGTGTTATGTTTTGAGGTGGTGGATTTTTGGGTGTCTGCTTTGGAAGCCTCTGTTGTTTTGGTAAGTTTTTTGTTAAAGCCTCCAAGTATGTCTTTGTGTTATTATGTGTTTGGTTTGCAGTTGTGGTAGGTCTATGTGGAACTGGGTTTGGTGTGTGTGTGGTTACCTTCTCCTCCTGTCTGGTCTTGCCAGTCCTGAGTTGAGAGAATTCAGCCTCCAGTTTGGCTATATAGTTGCATCTCTCACATGTATTTGTGTTTGTTGGGAGGAGGAGAGGGTTGTCTGTGTACATGAGACAATTGTAGCATAGTCTCAAGATTCCCAGATTAACCAGCTGAACTGGAGAGGATGCTAGTAATCTACCACTCGACGTGCTAGAATATTATAAGGGAGTGCTGTGCCTTTAAGGGAAGTGGGTACTCACAGGGAAGGTAGGTGGATGTAGAGCTTACATTAGTTAGCGAGTGCTTACTTAGAATAGAGGTTTTGAGAACAAGTGCTAGGCTTATAATAAAGCGATTAGACTGATTATTATAAGAGTAGAGCTTTCTTAAGGGAAAATTTGAAGAGCAGACTTGGCGGAGCCAGAAAAAGTTTAACCTTGTTTAACCGCCGCTGCGCTATGTGCACAAACGCGTAAAGCCGTGCAAACGTGGATTTTAAACAGGGAACTTCAAAAGAGCTAGAAATGATCCAGAACAACCAATTACTACAAGCTCTTGTGCTGAGGTCACTCCTTCAGGGACAGATAGGCTGCTCAAGGCTCCCCACTCCCACTCGTGAGCAAAGAAACTTCTTTCTATCCAAGTAAGGCAATGGACCACACAGGAACTACACCACAGCCCAGAATACAGCAAAGCCTGTATACTGGTCTAAACTAGTCGAGGAGAGGCGGGAAAACAAGGATATTTTTTTGTTTTTTTTGTTTTTGAGATAGAAAGCACACAGAAATGCAGGAAACAGTAATAAATCAGTTACACAGGCTAGCACACTTTAGTGGGCAGCCTCAACAGTTAAATTTAACAAACAAACAAACAACTTTCGACCAATTTTCGACTAAATGAAAGTTTAAGTGCAGATAATATATAATGCAACAAACAGTTAAAAAACAGTTTAAGCTTGTTCAAAGTAAGCAAGAGAAGGTATTTCAGGTAAAAAACAGCAAAAAATACTTAAATCAGGAAAGTAGTCACTTTTCTCAGTTCTCTGCTGCTAGGACCACTCTGCAGGACCACGAGGAGCTGTTGCTGAGTAGTATAGCCAGAAAAAAATGCTCAGAGGCGTATTTTAAACAGGGAACTTCAAAAGAACTAGAAATGATCCAGAACAACCAATTACTACAAGCTCTTGTGCTGAGGTCACTCCTTCAGGGACAGATAGGCTGGTCAAGGCTCCCCACTCCCACTGGTGAGCAAAGAAACTTCCTTCTATCCAAGTAAGGCAATGGACAACACAGGAACTACACCACAGCCCAGAATACAGCAAAGCCTGTATACTGGTCTAAACTAGTCGAGGAGAGGCGGAAAAACAAGGATTTTTTTTTTTTTTGTTTTTGAGATAGAAAGCACACAGAAATGCAGGAAACAGTAATAAATCAGTTACACAGGCTAGCACACTTTAGTAAGATTCACGTGGCATGGTGGCTTAATGCAGTGTGTTGCAGGTGTGATGTGCTCGGGATTGAAACATGGTAAATGTGTTTATTTTGTACATGGGACTTGCAATGTTAGAAACACATTATAGCTTTATTTAGCTGAACTTATTGAAGCTGCATGACACAGTGCATTGCACAGCACCGTGCTAAAAAAATACAAAGAAAAGATAGGAAAGTGGTGAAATGAGGGCAATCAGGGGGAAAACATATTGAAAAGCAGGGAGGGATATGCAGGAAGGTGTAGGAAAGAACCATAGCTATCCATTTCTTGTACAGCAACAACTGCGCACTTTGACAGATTTGTACATTAATTTGGATTCTCAAACCCCAGAGAGCGTGGTGAGGACAACATAACTGCATTGTCAAGCCAATTGGACCAAATTACATGTGTCCAGTGCACATGTGTGCAAAATGGAGAGCTATGTATGGGACAATATTTTTTTGGGGGACAGGTGCCCATTTTTTTTAAGGTGAGATTGGAATGTTGGGGAAGGGATATAGGTATGTATGGGGGAGGTAAGTTGGGTAGGTGAGGATGCATTTGCAAACAGACAAGGCACACAAGACAGCAGATGGGTGATGTGTACCTCCAGACAGCAGCAGCATGACTCATATCCCCATCTATGAGATTGTTGGCGCTGCTCCTCCACTGCCCCAAGGGTGGCTGTGTTGGAGACTGGTCACCAAGCCATGGCTGCTCCCCCCAGGGTCCCAGCATGCCCTTAATCCAGTGCAGGCATTGGTCATAGCTACGGTGGACTGTCCTGTGCACTAGGAGTGGTAGCTCATCCCAGGTGACTACTCTCCTCTGCCACAACTCCCAGAGGGGGACTGGGCCCTGTCCTCTGGGCCAGTACTACCTGACACAGCAGGTAGTGCAGGGGCAGCAGGGGGAGGACCACCAGTCTGGGTCCCAGACATGCTGGGACCCAGTGCCATGGCCAGTTGAGGCAAGGTAAGGGGATCAGCCGAAACTGGCCTACCTTGACGTGATGTGATAAATGAGGTAAACCAATAAGATGTTCTTCATCTCACATTGCTGCAGTCCTTACAATAGGGTAGTCCGCTGTCCTCGGTCGGCCCGAATATCAAAGTATAAGGCTGACGTCGGTCAGGGCGCATTTGACTGACGTCAGTACGTCAGGGTACAAATGCGCATGACCGACGCCATATCCTCAGTCTTTTTTGCCGCATGGTCCGATGCAGAAGCAGTGTTGCAAGTGCCGGTTGGCGTTCTGAGATTTTTCGATTTGGAAGTTTCAGACCAAGTTCAAAGTTGGCTAAGTACCCCGTTGGGGAATATTTTAGTTTTTTCTTGCCTCAGTCATTTACCGGATGTCAGAAAAAGTTAATAATTGCATTTCTTGTGGGAAACAGATAACGCATAAAGATTATCATACTTTGTGTATTCCTTGCTTAGGGCCTGAGCACGACGTTGTTGGCTGTTGCTCTTGTGCTAGATTTAATAAACGCACTATAAAGAGAAGGTTGGATTATGCGAGATTAGTCTTTGGGAAGCGGTGTAACTATAAAATGCCGTCGGATGCTCCGACGCCCGCTTCTTCAAAGAAGCGCAAGGACAAGGCAGTTAAGCCTAGGCTAGAAGAACCGTCTGTACCAGACGCCGGTTCTTTAGAGGTGTCGGTGGAGCCGGTGGCTCCACCGGAGGTTTCTTTGTGTTCCCAGGGGGAGACCTTGTTATTACAAGATGTGGCCTCTCAGGAGACTAGTCAGGCTGAGGGGGCTTTTCATGTTGCTATACTCCCCTCCCTTCCTAAGGTGGCTAGGCCCTCTCCTTCTGTTTCCAAGGCTTCCCCCAGGGGCAGGCCAGGTTTAGCTTCAGTTAGTGTTACCCCTAGCTCTTCAGGTACTGTGCCCAAGAAGCATATGCTTAAAATGGCAGAAGATTTGATTACTTTGATTAGGGGTTCTATGCCCCCTCCTGATAAGAGGCCTAGGGTGGAGCCTGAGCTGGGGGGTTTTGAACAGGCTTCAGATGTCTCAGAGTCTTCGGCTGAAGACTTGCAGGAGTACTCTCCTTATTCTGATTCTGATGTGGATGATTCTACTCCTTCTGCTACTCCTCCTGAGGATTTTTCTTTTTCAGAAACTCTTCATTCCATGAGGGAGCATTTTAAGTGGGAAGGTCAGGACTTCTCTGATTCCAGAAAAAGGCTTAGGGAATTTCTGTTGTTACCCCAGCATAGGCCTTTGGCTATACCTCCTGTTTTGGCTGTAGTGGAAGATGTTTTATGGAAGCTTCTCTTAATCCTGATTCTTTGCCTCCTGCTCCTGTTAAACCGGATAGGTATTACAGGGTGCCTGAAGCTCATAAGTATCTTTTTAAGAGTCCTAGGGCAGACCCAGAAACTGTTAGCCATGGGCCTAAAGGTGTTAAGGCTTCTGTTGTTAAGAATCCGGTTCCTGCAGACAAGGAGGCTAGGGCCTTGGATAGATGGGGCAAGAAAGTCTATACTTCTTCCACTCTTGCTATGAGGGCTCTGAATTGCCAGTTTCACATGTTGAAATACCAAAATTATCTCCTTTCACAATTGAAATCTAAGGTTGATGCTCTGGCAGTAGGTATTGATTGTAAGGAGTTGCAAGATTTAGTGCATGTTTCTGAACAGGTGGGTAAGCATTCTTTGCAATGTGGTTTTGATGCTGTACAGGCCTCGTCTAGGGTGGCTGCCACTGGGTCAGTTCTTCGCAGGCACGCCTGGCTGAGGGATCAGAATTTGTCTGAACATGTTAAAACAAGGATTTTAGATGCTCCTTTACAATCTGACGTGTTGTTTGGTCCTCCTGTTGAGACAGTTTTAAAGAAAATGGAAGACAAGGCTAAGTCTATGCAGACTGTTAAAGATTTTTTGCAAGTTCAGCCTCCAAAGTTTAGTAGAAATTGGCCTACTAAAGGGTGGACGTATCCTTCTTATGATTCACAGTCTAGGGGTAGATCTAGACGTGGTAAGGGCAGAGCTCAGGGCTCTTTCAGGCCTAGAACAGGGAGTTCTTCTGCACAGGCTTCGGGTGAGGGCAGGGGTCAGTCCTTTCATAAGCAGACCCAATGACCTACCTTTTCAGCTGCCAGAGCCTGCTCGTCTGGCAGCACCTTTGGGGGGAAGGTTGGCACTTTTCAAAGAAAATTGAAATTTAATTACCCAGGACAGATGGGTATTGGATATCATACACCACGGCTACAGGTTTTATTTCCATACCTTGCCTCCTTTCAAAGGCATGCCAGACATTCCTCCTCAACAAAGAATAGAGGCTCACAAGCAGATTTCTCTGTTGCTCCGACTAGGGGCCATACAGCCGGTCCCTCTGCCAGAAGTGGGCCTAGGATTTTATTCTCGCCTGTTCCTAGTACCAAAGAAGGGGAACAAGTGGAGACCAATTTTGGATTTATCTATCCTCAACACTTATCTGGACATTCCCAAGTTCAAAATGTTGACGTTGCAGCAGCTTTTACCTCTGCTGGGCAAAGATCATTGGATGGTAACTTTGGATCTCAAGGAGGCTTACCTTCATGTTCCTATCAGACTAAGTTGCAGAAAGTATCTGCATTTTTGAGCTGGGACTTCTCACTATCAGTTCTCTGCATTGCCCTTTGGCTTATCTACTGCACCCAGAGTGTTCACGAAAGTTCTGGCTCCAGTGATAGCTTTCTTCAGACTAAAAGGAATACAGATCTATCCTTATTTGGACGACTGCCTAATTCTGGCTCAAGGAAGAGAAGAGCTTCTTCATCATTTGGAATATGTGATAGCAGTGCTAAGATGCCTAGGGTATTCTGTGAACGAAATAAAGTCCAGTCTAGTACCCTCTCAAGACATGTGCTTTCTGTGTGTGAGACTGAATACAGCATCCCAGATGGCCTTTTTAACCCCGGACAAACAAAAGAGTCTATCCCTTTACTTCCATCAACTATCTCATCAGTCCGGGCTGACTGCAAGGACAGTCCTTCAAGCCTTAGGGTTCATGGCATCTTGTATTCTGGTACTTCCCAATGCCAAACTGCATATGAGGAATCTACAATGGTATCTCAAAAATGTATGGACACAGCACTGCCAGGATCTGGACACTGTCATTCAAATAATACCTTGCATTCAAAAGGAATTTTTGTGGTGGGCTCAGGAATGTCACCTAAACAAGGGACTCTCTGTGACCCGGCCAGAGGCGAGTCAGATTTTAACGACAGATGCCTCAGACAAAGCTTGGGGAGCTCATCTAAATGGAAAGTGGATACAAAACAAGTGGCCTGTCAGACTACAACATCTACATATCAACATGAAGGAGATGTTAGCAGTCCAGTTTGCATTAATTGCTTTCAAGGAATTACTTCTTCCAGGGCAGGTGTTGATTCTAACAGACAACACAACTGTCATGTGGTACATCAACAAGCAAGGGGAACACATTCTTATCCTCTATGCAGGCAAGCAATGATTTTGTGGGAGACTGCTCTCAGTTTACAGCTCAATCTTCAGGCAAGGTTTCTGCCAGGAGCACAGAACTCCTTAGCAGATGTGTTGAGCAGATGAATTATGGATCCCCACGAGTGGAAATTGGATCCTCATGTATTTCAGAAATTGACAGTGTCATGGGGAACTCCAGACATAGATCTGTTCGCTTCTCCACTAAACCATCAGCTGCCAAGGTTTTGCACAAAAGGTTTCATCCCACAGCTTGGAGAGTGGATGCTCTTTCTTTCAATTGGAGCAATCTTCATGTGTATGCCTTTCCACCTCTGCCTCTCCTCCTAAAGGTACTTCTAAAGGTCAGACAGGACAAGCCAAGGATGATTTTAATAGCTCCGGATTGGCCTCGACAACACTGGTACCCATTACTGAGAAGTCTGGTACGGAAGCCTCCATGGCCTTTGCCTTCGATTCCACACCTGTTGTCGCAGGAGGACAGCCATTTGCTAAATGTCAAGCTTCACTCTCTGCACCTAACAGCCTGGCATATTCTGTTTTGAACCATAGTGGGCCTCCACTTCCTCAGCAAGTTTTAAATGTTATTTTGGAAGCTAGGAGGCCTAGTACAAGGAAAGTGTACGCAGACAAATGGAAGAGATTTTTGTTTTGGAGTGCTGCAAAAGATTTTGATGTTTCTGAGCCTAATTTGTGTGTGGCTCTTCAATATCTTACTGAGTTGCTAGACAAAGGTTTGTCTTTCTCTTCTATTAAAGTTCATGCTGCAGCGATTTCAGCTCACTATGATTGCAACCCACCATTGTTTTCTCATCCTTTGTTCAAGCAATTTCTTAGAGGGGCAAAGAATATAAGACCCCCACGAAGAGCTCCTACTCCTGCTTGGGATCTCAATTTTGTGTTGGAGAAACTCACTCTACAACCTTTTGAGCCTGCAGCTACTGCTGAGTTGAAATATTTATCATGGAAGACTGCTTTTTGTTGGCCATTACCTCTGCAAGAAGGGTTTCTGAATTACAGGCCCTTATGGCGGTTGAGCCTTTCTTGATTTTCCATAAGGATAGGGTATCATTACGTACTAATCCTTCCTTTATGCCTAAGGTGGTTTCTAGTGTGGCTTTAAACCAAACTATTCATTTGCCTACTTTTTATGCAAATCCCCAAAATAAAGGGGAAAAGATTTTGCACACTTTAGATGTCCACAGGCAGTTGCGTTATTATTTGGACAGAACTAAAGGTTTCAGGCAGTCTCAGCAGTTGTTTGTTTCTTTTGCTTTGAGTTCTCAGGGCGAGCCTGTCTCGAAACAAACTATTTCTAAGTGGATTGGGTTTTGCATTGCTTTCTGTTATTCCCATCATGGCAAGGAGATTCCAGCTGGGATTAGGCCTCATTCCACTAGGGCTACTGCCACTTCAACAGCTTTTTTGAGGGGAGTGGCAACCAAGGATATTTTGGAGGCAGCTACTTGGAGATCTGTGCATACTTTCTCTAAGCATTATCACCTGCCACTTTACTCTAAGTCCAGGGCTGGTTTTGCCACTGCTGTTTTGCAGGGCATTTTGGCAGCTCCTGCTTCCTTGTAGTTAGCCATCCTCCCTTACCTCTGCTTTGGGATTCTACCCAATTGTAAGGAATGCAGCAATGTGAGATGAAGAACATAGTACAGTTTTGTACCTACCATAAATGTAGATGTTCGAAGATCCACATTGCTGCAGTCCAATTTACCCTCCCTCCTTCCCCTCTGTTGTTAGAGGTGGTTGTGTGGGTTGAGTTGTACATTTTGTGTATATTGTATATATTGTACATATAGTTAGTGCAAGGGTGGTTGGTTGGTTGTTTGCTGTCTTTTGGTTTTAACCTTTCTTTTTAGGGTCTTCTGACATCTGGGGCAAGAAAAGACTGAGGCTATGGCGTCGGTCATGCGCATTTGTACCCTGACGTACTGACGTCAGTCAAATGCGCCCTGACTGACGTCAGCCTTATACTTTGATATTCGGGCCGACCGAGGACAGCGGACTACCCTATTGTAAGGACTGCAGCAATGTGGATCTTCGAACATCTACATTTATGGTAGGTACAAAACTGTACTTTACAGTTTGTGACAGCCAAACCATTGAGAGTATTAACAGAATGGAACATCAGATGTATTAATCCAAATACATATTAATGTATATAATGTGCAACACAACAGTATGTAACATTGCAGTCAGTATGGTAACAGCATGCCAGTGTGAAGCAAACAATAAGGCCAACAAAACAGTTAGTTTAGCAAAATATGCTAATACTGAATCATAATAAAACATAAAAATCTATACACTTTCCAAAATGTAGTTAGTTTAAAAAATATGTTGATATTAAATCATAATACTACATTACAATAATGAATAAACTAAGATAAGGGGTGAGGAGAAAGAGAGAGAGAGAGAGAGAGAGAGAGAGAGAGAGGGAGAAACATTGCATTAATGACATTGCACTGATAACACTGGTCATACTTACTTCTACAGGCGTGTACCGACAGTTGTGATTACAGTGACTACAATTCTCCTATAGCTGTTGTCATGCACATACCTCTCAAGCTGATAGCATGGGATAATAAGGGTCAAGCACTAAAAATGGAGGTACAGAACTACTCAGAATGGTTTCATATAATGTGGACTTATATAACTACCAGGGTGTCCTGCAAACAGATTTGGTAATACATTGCATTCCAGGTAATAATTTATCTGGTAAACATGTGACAGGTGGATTAGTCTGTTTTAATTACATTACAAGAAATCATGACACTTGACAGGCATGTTTGTGTACAGTAATTAAACTAGACAGCTAGCATTGCTTAGTTGGCATGCATGAGAGTAGAACCCAATAGTTGTGACTGCAGGGGACATCTGCAAATAATTTAATAATTGACTGCAGCAGCATAGTATGGACATGCAAGAGATACAGCCATATTGGGATTTCACAGTTTTTTTCTGAATCAACAGTGCTGATGACCAGATTCTTGCTTTTGAGTATAACATTCTGTGAGATCTAAATACAATATCTGCACATTATATGGGCTAACTCACCCATAACATTTTTGTGTTCTTGGAGAGAGAGAAACTGTGAGCTTTACGTGACTGATACTGAAAATGTAGTGCTACATAGCACTGGATTTGAACCCAGGACTGTGTGTGGCAAAATGTACAGTGGTATAAGGAGCTTAACAGACTGAGCTACTGATGCACTGCTGACTACAGGGTGACTGATATCTACCTGGATATCACCTGGAAACATACTATGAATTGTGCAAACAAGTTACAGGACTTTCCTATAGAATTCTAGTACTGTTACAGTAGTATGCTAGACTGCAATAACAATACAACACACATGCATGGTATACAACCATACTGCATACTACAGCTTTATTTCACTTTCAACAATACTGGTGAACACATATTATTGGTATTGGTCTGAAATATCTGTGAAGTCCACACACAATATCTGGCCATGGAGTGGGCTACCTCACCCATATACCTTTATTACCTGACGTCTGTGGAAGATAAAGCATTATGTGACCAGTATTGGCCTAGAGACAGCCTTGAACAGTACTATGAGTTAAGCAATACAGTTTACAGCCATTAGATTTGCATTCTACAGCTATTACAGTGTTATACTTGACTGCAGCAACCTTAGCTTACAGACACAATACATACACTCTACTGCAATGGTTATGCCAAGACAATTCTGATGTACACCATTTTCCTTGCTGTTATTGGTATTGTTTCTTGTTTTTATTGAACTACAGTTGTTATTATTCATTTATTGCACTACAGCTCTAATCCCACATTTATTGCACTACAGACATGTGGATACATTCCATATAGGTGCTGCACTGTGCCTACATGGATTTTATTAAATCCTGGGGAATGAAGCAAATATTTAAATGCAGTACAATATGGACATGGGAAAGAAAGAGAAATATTATATAGTACAATATTTATGCAAAGGAGAAAACCAAATTAATCAACACAAAAAAGTTCAGCCCCAAAGATATTCAAAAAGAAATTTAGGCAAAGACATCCATAAATGAAAAATTTCATAATGAAAAAATAAACTTACAAAGAGAGAATGTAGAACAGAAGATTAGCTGAGCAGAATAAAAAAAAATAGAAGTTGAAGTTATGGAATATTTGTAAAGTGAAGGATTCAGTGTAGAAAGTCTAACACAGGTCATATCATAGCATGATGGAATAACTAGTCCCCAAAGTAAGGAGAAACAAGAGGAGCAGACATCTGAAGAAGAAATATGGACATGGGAAAGAAAAATAGACTTAATATGGTGCAATATTTATGCAAAGGAGAAAGCAAAACTAATCAATGCAAAAAGAGCAGCACTAAAGATATTTGAAGAGAAATACAGGCAAAGGCATCCAGACTTGGAAAAGTTTACAATACAAAAAAATAAGAAAACAAAACGTAAAAGTAGAAAAAAAAGGATTAGCAATGGAGAAGTTAAAGAAATAGAAACTGTGGTTATGAATTACCTGCAAAGTGAATGATGTAGTGTAGAAACTTTAACTCAGATAACAACACAAGATAGAGCAATGGGCACCCAAATTAAGGAAAAACCAGTGGAACAGAAAGCATCTAATCAGTTGACATATGAAGATAATTTGAAGCCCCCCCCCCCATAGCAAACCAGTGCAAAGGTTCAGTTGGAGCTATATTGCAAGGAAAAGAATAGGAAACTGTGGCAAATCTGACACAGTCAATGTCAGGTAGCAATACACCAGTGATTTCCCATATGAAAGAGCAACAGATGACACAGGGAGAAACTAAATAGAATGTGGCACAAGAAGAAGCTCTGAAAGTTTCTATAGAATGTCTACAGGAAATGGGGAACAAAGAATGGGCCCTCAATTTAGAAGAAAATGGTCTAAGAGAAAAGTTGCTTGATTCAGTAGAGATAGACATATTAAGATAAATGAAAGAAATAGACTGCAGAAGATCAATAAAACCCCAAAAGGTAGAGATTCATGCAACATAACAGAAGTAAATAGAATACACTACTGTGCATCCGAATTAATAACAGATGAAGTCCTTCCACAAGAGCACAGGGTAGTAAGGGAAAGGATGTGGAGAAATCAAATGACATCATGGAGTTACTGACTAGAGGAAAATATAAAGCAATTAAGACAAGAAGTGTCACTGTTAGAAGAGTATAGAAGAGGGAGCAGATCAACAAAAATACTCAGAAAGATAGACATGATAAAAGCAAATGTAGATTTTGTAAAACAGAATTAGAAACAGCTGCACACTTTGTTGCTAGTTGTGACATACTAATAGCAGAAGGACTGTATACTGAAAGGCATAATAATGTGGCAAGACTGATACACTGGGGATTGTGCAAACATTATAATACTGAAGTAGCTGAAAAACACTGGAAACATGAGCCACAAAGCATCATAGAAAATGATGACGTCTACATCACATGGGATCGCCCATTACCAACAGTTCAAAAGACAGATGAAAGAAAATGAGATACAGTGGTCCATGAAAAGTAGACAAAAGTAGCAATGATCTTTGAAATTGCTGCACCCCATGACTACAGTGTCTTGAGTACAGAAAGGCACAAAGTCATAAAATATCATTATTTGCAGCCAGAAATGAAAGCAATGTAGAAGAAAGATACCCAGATGGTTCCAATAGCAGTAGAAGTAACATGTTTTACAAAAATAATCTACAGTTGTATTTAGATATGTTACCGATACATGTAACTCCATGCAAATTGTAGAAGGAGTCATTACTGGGCACATTATGAGTGTTGTGAGAAGCACTTCTGTCTGACATCAGAGATTGAAATTATACTAATTTCATGAACTTACTTTGACTTAGGAATGGGGTTCATTCCAGTCATGGTATTAGAAACCTAAAAGATTTGGAGAAATTAAAAATTTGATATCAACCTGTATATTGTCAGGTGGGTTGCAAACTTGCTCAAAGATAGAACGCACACAGTCAAAATAGGTGACTCTACCTCCACCAGCAGAACCATACCCAGTGGTATTCTACAGGGGTCTGTGCTGGGCCCCTATTATTTAGAATCTACTTCTTGGAAGTACAGACTTAAAAGGCCTATGGCTGACAAAGTTTCGGAAAACAAATAAAAACTGAACAAACCAGGTAAAATAAGCGACTAGCAAGCCCAAAGAAACAACGGCAGGAAAAATGCAGATATTTATTTTAATAAGAGCGTTCTCAAATGTTTGTAAAATAGGGGGTGTAGTGGAGGATTGAAAAATACCGACATTTGTTGTGTATCACTAGTGAGGAGGAATCACCTTTTTATATAAATTTTTGAGATTAACCATATACACATAACATTTCAAGTCCATCAAAACCCGTCAAACAACTAATCTTCTGATCAACAAATGATAGTAGTCAAAATTGTATTCATGCTGAGTTCTTCTTGATCAATATGGACATCAGAAAAATTGTACACAGTGAAATTTTTAATTTTTTTTTTATGAGGCTTTTACCACTAAGAAGGCAACGAGCGTCATTCCCTAATTATTATTGATATTTTTTCCCTTGGTTTGGTTTCCTCCTAACCTAAAAAAGGCTTGTTCTGGTGTTATTTTTAATATTTATAACCATTTTTTTTTATTGTAGATTGAATTCTGTACTTCTCCCTCGGTCATTGTTGGGATGATGAGGCATCATCATCGTCGGTCGGCATCATTCTCTCACAAAAGTGTTCCACCAGCCTTCCACACAAGGTATAGCTGGGTCATCTTCTTTGAAAACAAATAAAAACTGAACTTTTCCAATGCAAACGCGCCTTTTCTGCAGCATTAGGCTGCGATATCCCTAGTTAATTTTTTTTTTTTGTTTTTAATTTCACTAACAAAGAATGATAAAGACTCAAAGATTAATCTTGATGAAAGTCATATTTGTATTTAATTTTATTGAGTAAAGCTTTGGTTTCGTGTAATAAAACATCAATGTATTTAATAAAACATCAATGTATTTTTTTAATTCAAAAGTAACCATTAACCAAAATAATAAGTGTTGTTGACAATTATCAGAGTCCAGTTGGTAAGTAATAAACAAGGGGTCAGAGAATATGAAAAAGACGGTGTTAATGACTCTAATAGCAAAACTCTCTGAAGTTTCCTAATTTACAACAGGAATAATAGGAGACTTCCTTTGAAGTTTTAAATGTATTGTTATTATTGTTACCTTAAATTCATTCATATCAGTAATTGTGTCCAGTGTGAAACACGCCAAATAGTGGCAACAAAAATTTCCCCAAATGAGGTCTTTTAGGACACAATTGTATATGGTTAACTCCGTAAATAAAAGAGGGAGGGGAATGTCACCGATGTATATTTGTGTGTATCACCATGTATCACATATGCCTCGTTCAGTTCAGCAGTCTTAGTAAGTTGACAAAGTTTGCTAATGATTGCAAAATGGGTGCAGTCATCAAGTCCCCAAAAGATGTCAACATACTACAAGAGGGACTTACACAAGTAAACGACTGGTGCAAACATCATGTGCTAAACTCAATGCAAAAAAATACATTATCATCCCCTTTGGCAAGGCAACGTCCCTGCAGATTACCACATTAATAACAACACACGAAGCATGCAATCAGTGGTGAGAGATTTGGGCACACAATTTGACATTGATCTTTTCTTTGACCATCATGTCTCCACAGTGGTAAGAAAGGCTTTCTACATTGTCCACCTCATAAGTAAGGCCATTACAATCAGAACAAAAAAGGTTATAACCCCCCTGTACTCCTCACTCATCAGGCAAATAATAGAGTAGAATGATACCTTTGGTATGTACCTTTCCAGGCACCTGCAGCAACTGGAAAGACCTCAAAATATTCTTATAAAGAAAATTCAGGGTCTTTAGCATATGTTAACAGACTGAAATTACTGTCACTACAGGTGACCTCTGCCTTGCTTATAAATCAGTCTCAGATCCTGCTCTAATGGAAATGCTGCACATTCATAAATCAAATGGTATAAGATGCACTCATTCTAGGGAACTCAACCTGATATATGACATCAACAGGACTTGCCAGAGGGACAGGTGTGTCTCACAGAAGTTACTTCTCCTCTGGTGTAAACTTCCAATTCAGGTGAAGCAGAGCCCCTCAATGACCCTATCTAAGTGTAATTTGGATGACTGGATGGGAAACCGCAAATTCACCCAGGGAGTTTCACCTGTGTCCCTCTTGGACAGGGCCAGTAGTTGTTCACTTAGTTCCACTTAATACCTTGATATTCTTGGGGTTGTATTTGGCTAGGCTTGTAAGGGGTCTAGGGCCATTAAGCTAGTAAACTCCTATGAGTGTATAAATACATTTTATAGAACTATATATATATATATTTATACACACAGACAAAAAACAAAGCTCCATCCTTGTGCCTTTGTTGCTCTTCATGTTTATTAACAAGTTATATAATGACCTCCTTCATCTAACTCTGCTCTTATATTCACACACATTGCGTATTCATTTGAAATGAGCTCTCTGTCTGTCTCTCTCTCACACACACACACACACACACACACACACACACACACATGCGCACACACACACACATGTGCACACACACACACGCGCACACACACACACACACACACACACACACACACACACACACACACACACACACACACACACACAAAAATAATGACAATATTTTTTGCAGGAAGGCTGCACCTAGATATGCTACATGCTTGTCTGGTCTTCCATTCTCCATCTAGAAAATTGGGAAAACATTCTGCCAGTTGTGAGTCTGATGCATTAACTGGACCCCGTGGACACAGTATGAGATGTACTGGATCACTGAGGTTCTGTCATTTCCATGTGTAGAACATATTGCTTCTAGTGACTTTCAGAGTTGCATTTAGGTGTAGGTGTGCTTACTGTAATCTTAAACAATATGCATCATACACACAGAGTTAATGTGAAGCAAACTCGAGCATGTGTTAAATAAATGGGAATCCAGTAATGCAAGTGATATGGGATAGAGCTTCAGTCATATACTACTCCAGTCGTGGGTTTCATGAAAGGGTAAGTTAAATGATTCGTCTACTAATACTTCAGTCCAAGGGTGCTATTGCTTAGGAAGTTCAGACTTCATCAGTTCAGCATGGTTGCACTGGAAACACTACTGTCAAAAATGAAGTCCACTTTTTATGTTGCCTTTAATGGTATTTCCTGTTTTAAACTGCAAGATTGAATGTACACTATCCATCTATTTCTCTTCTGATGATCACTGCATAACTGGTAGGGGGGTCCCAGACATCTGTAAGTTCTACATAAGGTTATTATGGGAGCTAAATTCATTAGCTGCAAGAGAATACCAAAATCAAACAAACTGGCTAAGTCAAAAGATAAGAAAAAAATGTTCTTGCCTATCTGGTAGACTTTCTTCAGAGACATATTTTACAAATTCCAGCATGGATTCTATAGGGACCATGGCATATACACCTCTAGTATGCCCTGTTTGAAGATTTAGAAGAATTTAGGAAAAGCTTGAGTGAGGATTTAATGAGAGCACTCTAGTTATTGACTGTCCTAAATCTTATGACACTGTAAGTCACACTTATGTAATGTGAAGGATCACTGATTTAGATTGTAAGAATAATGGTTTCACAATTATCTACATGACAGAAAGACCAGAGATGATGTTTAAGGCATTCAGTACAAAAAAATGTATTCTCTACAAGCTTACTTCTGTTTTCTGCTTTTTTTATAAAATGGGAAAAGCCAAGGTAAATTCCACTTTATCTAGCATGCATATCCCCTGATGTTGGCACTGGAATTTATGGATAAAAACCCATAAATGAATCTTGCACAAATACCTATAAATAGGTATGAGTCTCAATAAATAAATAATATGCTGTATCCTAAATTTTACTAAATGCATCCATGGACAACAGTGCCATCTAGTTTCCTACAATATGAATTAATTGTAAAAAGTTGTAGTAAAATTCTAGTGTAAAAGTGCTGACCAAGTTTTTAACAAAATTAAAATAATGGAAAACACTCTATCCAACCCAGGTGTTAATACAATGCTGTTGTGTCTTTCGGCTTTTCATGGTTAGGGGTCGCCATTGTGGAACTCCGGACCACTAATGATTGGCAGTAGATTTTTATGTGCCGAGTTGCCGGCCCTGATGCACAGCCTTCAACGAAGGTACGCCCCTTCACGCATGTCTCCACAGAGAAGACGCTCTAGCTGAGAATCGAACAGGACATCTTACTGTTAGGTGACAACGCTACCGCAGCACCACCACCACAGTTAATACAATACAGGTGTTAATACAATATATATTAAAATAAATAGATGACCAAGAGTACATACATCACCTAACAATAAAGATGTCCCAAAGTCTAGCAGCTCTTAATTTTAAAACAGGTGCCAGGGATATGTTTTCTTTTAAGCCTTTGATCCCTAAAACACATTTATATTTACCTGTTCTTTCATTCACTACTTTATTCATCACTGCATCAATCATATTCACAGAGTATTTTCTCTTCTTAATGCAAATCAGATAGCCAGTAACTCAAGTAAATCCAGTGAACTCCACTTATAGACAGCCAGAATAATAAAAAGTCACTGGAACCACAAACTGCTCTTCACAATACAATTTTTATTAAAGTACAAAACGAATAAAAGCAAGTTCAAAGACTCTCACCTAGTTAGATTTTTCAGGCAAAATGAATGAAGAAACTCAGAAACTAGCATTTATATCATTGTCATAGGGCCAGATTCAGGAAGCCTCCGTGTAAGAGTTATAACTCTTACACGGAGGCTGCAGTTAAACTGTGTGATGTCAGCATGTCATGCATATGCATGAGGTGCATGAGGCATGCTGAATCACACTAGTAACTCTTACACGGTCCGTGTAAGAGAGTAGGGGGCGTGTCTGTAGGCTAAGCTCTGCAAGTGGACACGCCCCCGGAAAACTAGAATGGCTGAAAGTAAACAGCCACGAGAAAGGCCATGAAAATGTGAATAAACACACTATACAACACATGCCCCGACTGGCCATCAGTGTATAAAGTGAAGAGATGTCATAAAAGTAAATGAAAACCTTTTTTTTTGTTAAACCCGTAAATGTTTGCTACTGTGTGCGGGTGTGCTACTAAGCGCAATCACAGTTAGCAGTCAGTGGAAAAGGATATAAGAACTAAATATGCAAAGTAAGCCAAGAAATAATAGCTTAGTGGTAGAGTACCCGCCCTATGAGTAGGCAGGCAGGGTTCGAGCCCCTACAACAACCTTTTTTTTATTTTTGTAAATAAGCACTAAGCCCCCAGACAGTATTGTACAAATGTAAATGTATTCCCTTTTGTAAAATGGAATGAAATAGAGCATATATTTTGAAGTAACAGAAGAATAAAAATAGTCAGAAATGTACTGATAGCTAAGCTGCCGTGAGACAGAGTGCCCGTAGCTGAGTAGTGTTTAAAAAGCTGCAAACTGCGTGCCCGTTGCCAAGCAGCGGGTAAACAGGCTGAAACTGTGTGCAATTAGCTGAACATGTGTGTCACTAGCCAATTAAGATTTATCCCAGCGCACACCGTTTTGCGCCGCTCCCACAAGCTAACTGCCAGTGCGCATGCGTTACCTCCGCAAACGGCGCAGAACAGGTTTAAAGTGCTTAAAAGTGCTTTTGGCATGTTTGATTGACAGGTCTTCAACTCATTTCTGTCAGGAAAAGCAAAAAGCAGTTGCCAGATTCGAACACAGGATACCATGCACTAGAGTCAAGGAACTAAACCACCAAGCCATGACAGCAATACCTAGAAAAGCAGAAATAGCATATATATGGGATAAAACCCAGAATGGAGCATGAGAAAGCATTTTCAGTGAAGTAGATACAATTCCAAAACGGCCAATCAGATAATTGGGGGGAAAAGCGGCATATATAAGCCCCATAGGCGGGAATACACAGCATAACTGATTGTAGAAAAGACTTGCAGTCAGCATGAGTGGAGTAGGTGAGGGCGTTGCTTTCGAGCACAGCGTTGGGCGTTGAGGAGTCCAGATACATGGTCTGGCTCCTTGTCCATAATCACGAGGCCCAACTCATGCAGGGCCAGGTCTCATGGGGAGTATATAGGGCTGAGGCGTGGGACCAGTTGGCTCGTGAGCTGACCAGTGCTACTGGCATTCCACGCACTGGTGAGCAGGTCCGTCACCACCATGCGGACCTGAAGAGACGCAAGCAGGACCAATTGAACCGTTGGATCCAGGAGGCCCGGCAAATGCCCAACGCCCCACTACTGAGTAAGTCACATTTTACCCATGTATGTAAGGATTTCAACCAGCTGATACCATGGAGATGTGTAGTCCAATATTATTCCCTTTGTATTACAGCTGCAGGTGTCCGCTCTGCGAATGTTGAGATGCGCCAGAAGGCTGGTGCAGCTGCGCCACCATGCAGGTTAGTAACCCCACCCAGTACTTGTAAATAAATATTATTATGTACCATGTATCAGAACAGTGCAGTGTATTGATTAAAAGTAATATAATGTGCAAGCAGGAATTGAATGTCTGCAGGTATGGCTGCAACAAGTTCATCAGTATGCAAGTGTAACTGGAAATATAATTGATAGAATTAAACAGTGCTGTAATACAGATGTCCCATCATTAATTAAATATACTGTAACCTGCAGTATAGTCTCAAGAGTACAGCTTCAGAATCTGAGGTAGTCACATGTGAGATATATCCCCTGTTGAAATGCTGAATCATGACAGAAGTGAGGCTGTTGGAAAGTGTTTGAATCACCACAGGTCTAATATGTGAACAAAGCCTAGAAGTACCAACCTGAACTGTGAAGTTGCAGAATGTATGAGAGTGACAGAAATGCTCATGTATGAATAAATAAAGTAGTAATAACCCCTGAATATATAAGCCTCAGTGTGTTTTACAGAACTAAATGCATGTGGGAAGTACAAATTAACATCCCAAACTGATTTCAGTGTGTCTGAATCTGAATGTCTAGCTCAAAATCTGTATATGGTGATAACAGTAAACAATTTGCAGATAGAATGAATGATTATCTGACAGACTAAACAGCCATAGTTGTCCCCTGTCCTGTCATCAAAGTGTAGCAGGATGATGTATCTGATCAAATTCAAAATAAGTAGGATAGTGATGTATGTGTAACAGGTGTAGCATGACAGTCAAATAAAGATTATTTTGAAACATCAGCCTCAACTTAATTGTGTATCTATGATAAATGTGAATTAATGTTTAACATATGAATGTGTCATCACTTTCTATCCCCACCCAACCCTGTAATTCCATATAACAACATCCACTAAATAATGGTATGTGAACATTTCATTAATCATGGACATTTGTCCGTTCACACATATATGCATGTCTGTTCGTGCATGTGCCCTGTTCATACCTGCAAATACGATGGCCTGTTGCCATTAATCAACCCTGCATGTCGTTTGACTGTGTTTTGCTGTTCAAATAATGCATGTGATATTGATATGCCCCTTGTTCAATGGTGTCCATATCTGGGTGTTTGTTTGATGGGAATACCAATGCATGCTGTTACAACTAATCTGAATGGAATAAAATGCCACTAACCCAAACTAATATAACTACTCACAAACCTAGAATGCTTGGGAAGGCAGGTCCCAGCGGACCCACCTCTCCCACCTCAGCTGGTGACTGCACCTGGCACTAGTGCCCAGGCGGACCCCCTCCGGTGGCCCTGTGCCACCTTCGGGTGGAAGCGCTGCAGGGATGGGGCCCGTCCCCTCTGCAAGTGTGGCCGGAGGGTTCGTCCACTCACCCTCCAGCGGTGTCCGGTCTGTGGTGCGTAGGAGATCCAAGACACTGTTCTTGGACCCCTCGCCAGCTCGAGGCTCGTGTGGCACAGCTAACGGCCCGGACGTTGCCCGCCTACACAGCCCCAGCACAGCCCGTCCTGGGCTGTGAAGGAACAGTGGCAACTGCCTATGGGTGGGGATATCAGTTCCACTGTTGCCATCTGTGGGCTTGTGCATCTCGGATATCCCAACCTCCGTCCCCGTCAATTGTGTAACCCCCACGTGTGTCATACACCGTCCCTGTATGCGTCTTGTCTGTCTTGTCTGTTAACCTACCCAACCTACCTCCCCAGCTTTACCGACTTCCTTCACCTGTCATACCACTCTCACCTGTAAAAAAAAAAAAAGGGCACTCTGTCCCACAAAAAAATTACGCCCCATACATAGCTGTCCATGTCGCAGACATGTCCGCTGGACATCTAAACTGTTAATTACAATTGGCTGTACAACAAATATTAATGTTGTCCTGACACCTCTCTCAGAGGTGGAAGGTTTCAAATGTCTCACCAAAATACATAGAAATATACAGCTGTTGCTGCAAAAGACATGGGCATCTATGGGCCTTACCTACACCCTTCCTGCAAATCCCACGCTTCTTTCCCTACTGTCTTACCCTCTTTGTGACCCCTTTTCACCACTTTCCTGTCACCCCTTTTTCTTTTCTTTCAAAGAAAATAGCGCGGTGTCTTGCTTGTGTTAGCGGAGCTCACCGCCAGTCATGCGTGAGCTCAGCAAACCAGCGCAGACCTGGTTTAAAGTGCTTAAAAGTGCCTTTATGGCACTTTGATTGACAGGTCCTGTACACAGTTGGAAAGTTTGCTAAGAAAAATAAATTCCCACTGTCAGTCTCGAACCCAGGACCTTGGTAACATTAGTCTGTATGACCTACCACTAAGCCATGCCTGCTTTACAAGAACACACTGCTAAAATAAATATAACATGTAATAGTAGGAATCAGTATAAAGCCAATATAGGAGATGTACTATCCTAAGCATGTCAGGTAGAGTTGTAATGGCCAAATTACTGGATTCCCATACTAGTTCAGTGTGAACAGAAACAGCACTGCTACCTCTTAGCTTGTACATAATAATGTAAGGTAATGTACATATGTGAAGGTATGTATATCTACACATACATATATATAAATATATATTAATACATATGAAATATAATCATAGGTCTCAGTAGCCATACACACTCACTACAGGAAAAAGTTAACATAATTGCTGCAACCTGAATCTGTAACACAGCCTGACCCCTGTGTGACCTACTTACCCTTCTAACTGCTTACAGGTGGCCTCAGCACTTTGATTGACAGGTCCTGTACTCAGTTGAAAGTTTTCAAAGTAAAAATTCCCACTGTCAGTCTCAAACCAGGACCTAGGTAACATTAGTCTGTTTGACATACCACTAAGCCATGCCTGCTTTGGAAGAACACACTGCTAAAATAAATATAACATGTAATAGTAGGAATCAGTATAAAGGCAATATAGGAGATGTACTATCCAAAGCATGTTTGGTAGAGTTTTAATGGCCAAATGACTGGATTCCCATACTAGTTCAGTGTGAGCAGAAACAGCCCTGCTACCTGTTAGCTTGTACATAATAATGTAAGGTAATGTACATATGTGAAGGTATGTATATCTACACATACATATATATAAATATATATTAATACATATGAAATATAGTTGTAGGTCTCAGTAGCCATACACACTCACTACAGGAAACAGTGAAGATATATGCAGCAACCAGAATCTGCAACACAGCCTGGCTCCTGTGAGACCTACTAAGCCCTTTAACTGCTTAAAGGTGCCTCCAGCACTGTGATTGATAGGCCATATACTCAACTCAAAAGCAGAATATGAGCATACTAGTAGGCCCTACCACAAGACCATTGTAACACTAGTCTGTATGACCTACCACTAAGCCATGACTCTCATACAGGAATATAGTGCTAAATAAGTGGAACATGTAATAGTAGGAATGAAGATAAAGGCAATATAGTATGTCTACTACCCAAAGCATGTCAGGCAGACTTTTATAGTCCCAATTACTGGATTCCCATACTAGAGTAGTGTTAACGGAAACAGCCCTGCTAATTGTTAGCTTGTTCCCAATAATGTCAGCTAATGTACATATATGAAAGTATGTATATGTACACATATATATATATATATATATATATATATATTTATATAGCAATACATATGACATATAGTTGTAGGTGTCAGTATGCATACACACTCACTACAGGGAACAGGCAAGATAAATGCAGCAACCTGAATCTACAACACAGCATGAAGCATGGGAGATGTACTAACCTTCACACTCACAGAACACTGTCAACAACATACCAGCATGGTCCACGCCCTACAATCTGAAAGGGCAACGCCTATCTCACATACCCTTTTATAGCAGTGTCCTGAAATCACAGTGAGACATGCAATCAGTACACACCCAGCTGCTTGCAATTAGCAAATGCTGCCTTACAATTGGTGCAGAGGCCATCACATGGACCTATGCAGATACCTACAAAAGTATTCAGTACCCACACTCCACTCATGCAATACAGTCATTGCACAAACCTAATGAGAAAGAGAGACAGAGAGAGACAGAGAGAGAAGACAAAATATACAGACAGCCAGCAGCAAAACAGCAGCAGCAGCAGCAACAGCAGCAAAATTCAAGGAGCACGAGTGACACACCAAAGCTGCCACAAACACAGGTAATGCAAAGTAGCAGGTTAATCCTGTGTATACTGTGACACCTCCAAATGTATCATAGTTCACTATCTATAGGTATGTCCATGAGATAGGTTGTGTGTAGATAGTCATGAAATATAAACATATGTAATATTGTTGTACATGTGGGCCATAACTAACACTTCCATAGCTTAGAACACAAGGCCAGTTGTGCATATGATGCAGTAGTTCCCAAGGTCAGTAGAGGTTCCTCCTCATTGGTGTGGGACCACTGTGTATGTATGGCACTGTTCAGGTACATATCCTGTAGTATGGCCAGGGATTAATATCAGTCTGTCATGTGGTGCTATGTCCTCCAGGGGTGAATGTAGCACACATCCAGGGATACCATTTCGTAACAGTGATGATATGTGTTCTGCAATGATGAGGGTGGCTCTCACCTGGACATGTGAGAGGATAGGGAGGTTACAGTCATCTGGGATAACTAATAACACGTGTGTAGGACAATGGGGGGGGGTACCTGCACCTAAACTGTCTGCAACATTGTTGGCAATATCTGTGCATTTGGTGAATGTGAAGCATCTTAACACTGCAGACAACAGATGCCTTCCCGTCATGTGAATCTGCCCTGTGCTGCAGTAGCCTCCTACTATTGTTATACAATATGCCTGTATCTGTAGTCCACTGGACAGGATTAATAAGTGGTGTGCAGTTGTTCTGGGTTAGATAACTGTGTGCACAGTACATGCAGTATGTGGGATGTCTGTGGTAAGCATATGCAAAGGTGCTGGCGGTGTGTGTTGTGGCTTCCACTGGCCCAGTGGGCTGCATGGATAGCATCACTGTCATAACTACTGAATAACTGTGTAATAACATGCATACATAGCAAGGTAGTGTATTGTGCTTGTGGTGTTGTTCAGATATGTATATCCAGGCTGAGTAATGTGTGTCCACATCACAGGGTTGTATGGCAGCACACATCCAGTATGTATGGATGAACACCCAGAATGTGTCACACGTGTCACCTGTGCAGACGTATCTGGCCATTACCTGTGCATCCACCACAACACACACACATGCAACATATGGCAGAAGTACTATAGCAGTACACACATGTTCATAGGTTCATACTAGGCTATCTGCCCGAGGGCATTTACAAGCCTAGCCCATCGTTTGTGGCTTATGCCACCCCTTTAGTATGGGGAACCATACCCATTATTTTGCTGTGCCTCTGTCGAGCAGTGACACTGAGGTAATCCCTGGGGTATATCTGCGATCTCCCATCCATTGGTCAAGATTTCTCTTGAACAAGGCCAGCGAGGTGCTCTGCCTCACATATACCGTGATTTTGTTCCACAGCATAGGAGTCTTTGGGTGATGAATCTATCCCTCCAGCATGTCCTATTAATAGCCGTGTCGAGGTTTAAGTCTCCTGCCCTTGTGGCTCTGATGGATCTAGATTTTTTAGGTGAAGCATATTCATCAAATCTGGGTTTGACATGGCCTTGTATGTTGGGCAAAGGTCACCTCTGAGCAAGCGGTAAGTGACTGAATAGAACATACATGGACATGCTGGAGGGCAAATTCTAACTGAGAGGCTCCCTTTACTCTGTAATGAGCTCGAACAGTTGAGAATGAACAGTTCATAGGTTCATACTAGGCTATTTGCCCTAGGGCATTGGTAAGCCTAGTAGAATGTGTTTGTCTTTGCCACCCAATCACAAGTTATGCTGCTATGCCCTTGTCCGACTTTAGTATACTATGCCTCTGTCTAACAGTGACATAGAAGTGATACCTGGGGTACAACTATGATCTCCATACACTCATCCAGATTCCTATGGAAGAGAGTCAATGAGGGACTCTGCCTAACCAGTAGTGTGAGCTCATTACAGAGTGAAGGGAGCCTCTTGGTTAGGAATATGCCCCTCCAGCATGTCCATGTATGTCAGTGCTGAGGTCCAGCTCTCCTGAGCATGTGGCTGTATGGGACTCTGATTGCCTGAGGTACATCACGTTCATTACTGCTAGGTAGGACATGGCTGTATATGGCATGCACAGATTGCCCCTGAACAGGCAGTATGCCACTGAGTCCAGCTGGATTCACTTTACCTGGGCAGCATATGACATCTGTGTGAGCCATTGCATCCCCTTGATGATGTACTGTTGTCCTGTACCAGTTGCTGTAGGTGTCTGGTTAGGTACATCCCAAAAGGTGCATTGTGCGCAATTATAGGCCTGATGATGGATGAGTACAGAGGCAGAATGACCTCGCCTGCCATACATGTGAATCAGTCATGATTAGCTGGGCTATATAACATGTCTGTCAATCCACGTTGGCCATGTGGTAGACAAATGACAGACCGCTACCATGTTTCTTCCCAGGTCCCCAACTCGTCTACTGTACTCAATGGCCTAACACCTATATTGTACTGTGCCACCAATGTGGAGGCGTGGGAATCTGCATTGAATACTGATACTCCCCCTCCCTTGTTCAAGTGTCGTGGCCGACAAGAATGGTAACAGCTATAACGTGGTAGTACTGGTGTGCTCCTGTGAAACCTGAAACAGGTTCATGTTACTGCACAGATATCGATGTCCAGAATGCTAGGTAGGGTTTTGGGTGCGTGCATCCTTGGGTCTAGACCTCCACTGTTGAGTAGCATCACTCTTACTTCCTCATCCTTTGTGATACAAATGGATGTGGGTTTGCCTTATGAGCCTTGCCTAATACAGGCACTATGGGTGTAGCAGGAGGCTCCGCCAAATGTCAGTAGGACTGTGGTGACAGGTGCAAGCTGTCCCTAGCAAAGCATACCACCCCAAGATGGCAGGCATTGGCACACCTGTGAATGACACCAGTATGTCAGTCAATTGTTGGAAGGGATCATCGTGCCTTGATATTGTGGCATTGTTCTAGGTGAGGGTAGGATGCTACTCAAGGTCAGGGTCAAACTGTCCCGGCTCGTGCTCAGAGAGCTCTGTAATGTCTCATGTCATGTAGTCCAGGGAGGAATGTGTCAGGCCATTCACAGCAGCATGGACATTGACTGAGTCATACCTGTACCTGCCTTGGGGTTACCTGACTGTTTGTGTTATGTGGCAGGTCATAGTGCCTGACAGGCTGCACACCGTGACCCTCACCTCGTTAAGCCTGGTGAACGTGATGTGAGTGTGCCTGATGATAGAGGCACCTAGTACAGGTGTATGAGGTGTGTTGTTAACTGTTAATGGCTGTGAGTGTTCAGCACATTGGCTTTGTGTGATATGTGTTGCACATGTTCGTTTATGTGGTAGTGGTTGCCTGGATGTCTGCATAGGAGGTCTCTGCTGCATAGGCAGAGCTGTGGTCTGAGCCTACAAGTATGATCATGTGTGATCATGTGTTAGGTCCGCTGTTGTGTTAGGTCTACGTGAGACTGGAAGTGTAGTGAGTGATCCCCTTTGCCACGTGACTGGTTATGGCGGTATTGAGTAGACAGAGCCTAGCCTCCAGTCTGGTATATGGTTGCATCACTCACATGAGTTTGAATTTGTTGTTAGGAGGAGGGGTTGTCTGTGTACATGCATCTGTTCTAACATTGTCTCTGGAGTACCACACTCACCAGCTGGACTGAGGAGGGAACTGACAACTGACCTCTGGACATGCTAGAATACTATTGTGAACTCTGTAATCACTAATGATTGAAAACAAGGTCCAGTGGGGAGTGAGGGTGTACTGACATTACCTACAACTGCTGACTGATATAAAAGCGTCAGTGAGCAAATGCCAGGTAACCTAAGTGCAATGTGTCACAATGAAGTAAATGCAACAATGACAAGCAGTCACTTGCTGTCATGTGTAACATGGAAGTACGTACAGTAAGCAATGCAGATAACAGTAGTGAGTCACAGATGTGTTGCAAAGATGTGTACTATGTGGAAGTAGCATACCAGTGAAATAACAAGCTAACAGATAACAAGCATATAAACAAAGGTAGATGCAGGAGGCCTGGATGTAGTGTTTGCTACAACAAACAAGGTGTAGCAATGTCAGTAAGATACAGATCAGATATGCAGGCACTATAAACCTGATACCAGATGTCCCCAGCTATGAATGGCAGAGTACAGCCTATTGTCACACATGAGTGCAGACCACAAACCTCGTTAATGTTAAATAACTGGCCTAAAGGCCAACTGCCCATACCAGAAGTAATACACTTGTACACTGGGCCCACAATCAGCAGTTCCCAACTTCAATGGATGAAAGATATGTGTCCTGCCACCACAGTGCTTGCCACCAACCTCCCTAATGTAAAACAACTGGTCTGAAGGCCAAGTACTTAGTACAAATGACATAGAATGATAGCTACACTGTAATCAGGTTTTAACCAATCAGTAATAAGTAGAAGTTAACACACCCTGTATAGAATGTGTACCATGTATTGTTGAGATACTATGCTGATAACCTGTTTGTGTACCTTTCCAGATAGACATGGCACCTAAAAGAAATCCTGTGTACTCTGCTGCAGAGGATGACGTGATCCACCAGAGCCTGGTGCGTGACTATGCCATCCTGTTCTCACGCACCACCCAGAATCAGCAGGAGAGGTCTGCACTGTGGCAAAGCCTCGTTAGCAGGATAAATGATGTTGGCATGCATGATAGGACATATGAGCAGGTGAGACATCACTGCAGTGATTTGATAAGGAATGTCCGCCAGCGTGCTGCAGATATCCGCAGGCAACAGGCTGCCACAGGTGGGGGGGTGGCCACATCCCCCCCTCACCAGACAGGAGGGGCTACTGCTAAGTGTTGTGGATCCAGCCCCAGAACAACAGCAAACATCATGCATCCTGATGGAGGTTGGATCCACACAGCAGCAAGACAGCGGGCGTGCAGGTAAGATGCCATATTCATTTATTGTTATTACTTTTACATTTGTTGACCCAGATAGTCTAGCTGGATATAAGTTCATTTTCAGTAGAGGCCTGTGGAGAAAAGCTCCACACATAACGTAATAAAGGCAGACAGACAAGTTGTCAATACAGACAGCCAACATAATAGAATTGTACACCGGCCTGTTAATTAAATAAACATACATGTAAGGAAGTCAAACAGTTTAGAGTCATACACAATGTACCGTTGGTTTCAAAGCAATCCTACCTAAAGCATAATGGTTATGCAATAAGGCAAAAGCCATATACATAATAGGTAGGGCTCAGAAGGGTAGAGAAGTAGAAGGAGTATGACAGATACAATGATATGGAAGAGGCAGGAGTCAAGAAGGGAAGTGAGGAAAAGAAGGAAGACAGTCAAGAGGAGGTGGGAGGGATGGGAGAAGTAGGTCAGAGCATAGAAGGACATCAAGGTGAAAGAAACAGGGTAGAAGCTAGTTTCTATGCACAATGAGGGGTTAAAGGTGAAGAGAGCGTAGGGAGAGGGACGGTAGGCTGGACTCCAAGAAGAACAAAGCCAGTGGTTTTGGAAGTACAATTTGAGTTGACGTTTGAAGAGAGGTAAGGGTGAGATTAGAGTTAACTCCTGGTATGTACATATGACTGTTCTGTACGCTGTTACTTCATGCACGCATAAGGTGTGCATGTGGTATGTATCTGTCATCATGATATATATACAGACATGATGTGCAGCTGATGTGTATAAGGGAACTAGTGTACTACTGTACTGTATCATGTGCAAAACAAATGGCACACATGTGCCCACTGACATTACTCTCTTCACACTTCCAGGTCCCTCCCATGTAGCAACGAGGCAGGCCATACATGCTGGTGAGTCTTTTTAACAGTATCTGTAAAACAATTTATAAAACTAGGAAGAGTAGTGTAACTATGTAGTAGACATGCTGGTGACTGTGTACACAATAACTGTAATTGACAGGTAGTAAATTGAGTAGTGTAACACGGTACTGATGTGTGTGTTTACTGTGGGGTGTGCATGTGTGCAAGTGTGCCTGTGCCCAAGTGTGCATGTGTGTTAGTGTCCATGAGTGCATGTGTCCATTTCTGAATGTGTGCATTAGTATTGAACTGCATCTCTTTCAAATATGTATTGAGACTGTAATCTGTGTTCCATGTTTTCCTCCCGTAGGTTCTGGTGCTGCTCTGGTGACCTGCAGCAGGGAACCTGAATCTTGTGCCCCAGGTACTGATGATGATGAAATGTCTGTAATGGTGCAGGAAGGTGTGTCTGGGTCCGCCATTGGTCAGCCAATTGACAGTACACAGCTTTCAACCTCGTCAATGCGCACAGTCATCCTGCCGTTACATCCTTTATCACCATTGTCCCTAGGTGATGGACAGTCAGCAGTGGGCATAGATCAGGGTAATGTGGTACCTGTGGCACATGCATCCTCACAAGGCAGCCATGTGCAGAGGCCTTCAATGGTACCACGCAGACAGTCGCCCATGGGTTCTCGGGGGGGCATCCGTGGCCGTACTGCCTCTGGCCGACGTGCCCAAGGAGGTATGTCAACCTCCACTATGTTTAGAACTGTCATGCAGGCACAGGCACGTATGGAAAGGTACACCAGACAGGGTCTGAGGGAGCTGAGAGCATGTCGCATAGCCATGACAGGCGGCATGCATGATGTTGCGAATGCTATCCGTAACTTCACAGATGTCGTTGACAGACGTTGTGGGGGCATAGAACAGCTGCTCCACAACCAGATGTCCATGGGCCAGGGCGATGGTGTGCGTTTGCGGCGTCGACATGGCCGTATGCCAGCAAGAGCACCAGCTGGCAGTGGCCGGCGACAACGGGCCCACTCGCACGCCTCAAGTGCCAGCACCAGCCCCAGCAATGCTGGGTCTGTGCTGTCATCCAGACGCCCCAGGAGACCACGTGCACGTGGCTCTGGACAGTCCCAACAGGGAACTGTGTCCAGTCAACACACCCCTGCTTCGGATGACAGTACCCAGTCTGGGTTAGTACCGGATACGCCCGTAGCACCCTGCCAGGCACAGGTACCGTGTCCGTGCCCACAGACACTGATCTGGATGACCTGACAGGTGCAGTCTGTGGCTGTCCACAAAACCCTGTACATGGCAGCCATTATGTGGGACTGTGTGCGTGCTTACACACATGCAGAAACCTAACACCTAGGGCAAACACATACACACACACACTGCACCAACAACGGTCCACCCTGTACTGCTGCCCCTCACAAACACACATACACACACATGTCAATTGGTGTTACCAGTGCCTGCTTGGGCATACCTAACCCACACCCTGTGCATATGATGACACTGTGCCACCTCCTGCATACTACAACATCGGTGCAGGTAAAGGTAAACACGTTGCTGATGCACAGGGTGACTACATAGATGTGTATAAGTAGTAACATGTTGGTAACTGTTGTGTGTTGCAGTATAAATGTGTGTATATCCCATCAGTCCTGCTGCAGTAACTGTATGAATGTCCTCAATTGTTATCTGCACCCATACTACTTAACAAAGTGTACCAGCTGCACACCATCACATGCTAACATTGACTATGGCAATGTGCATCTTGTGCTGTTATGTAGATTCAGCTACATGTATCTGTTCTGTCACACATGCATTTATACACACCCTGCTACCCACACACATGCACACGCTCACCTGCCATTCCCATTATTTATCACCCTACATGAGTAGCTGTTGATACATGACAGGTACACATTTCAGAAGTGCACTATGTTGTTTACTACTGGCATCCCCTTCTCTACCTGTACTCACAGGGTGCAGGCAACCTCATCAGTTGGAAGATGTAATGTGCATCAGGTACTGTAGTACCCTGATTGCCACAGCAAACATGTTTCCCATACGTTAATGCACACACAGACACATCCCACATCCACACACTTGCCACATTCAGGCTTCAGAACACTATCTAGGTATATTCGGCTACATGTGCGTGTTACAGTAGCATGTAACACTATACTGAGTACTGGCAGTTAGTTGTCTGTTGTCATGTTGTCTGTATAGAATAAAAGAATTGTTTTATTATCCTACTCCGTTTTGTGGACATTACTTGAACAAGTGTTACCTTACATGTGTTATCAGTACCAACACCTTATGTTTTGTAGTTTTGTTTGTATAGGGTGCTATCAACATCACTGCTTGTTAAGGGTAATGACCACCCTGCAGTGCATAGCCCCATGTGGCAAAAGCCACATCCCACCCCATCATTGTGCACACACACTAACCCCACCAACAGTAAAACACATACTTTCCATTTGCAAGATTCAAACCCATACCTAACTGTGCAATGACAGTAGAAACAGACACATTAGCAGAGTGTGCTATTTGCAGTAGTTGGAGAAATCTTTACTAATGCTGTACTTAGAGGGTGCTGACATCATCTGTGTGTAGGAGGAGGGATGTGCACCCTGTAGTGTGTTCTCCCAGTTGGCAAAAGGCAGTTAACCCTCCCAGCATAGTGCACACACATAAACCACACTCATACATTCCCTTTGCAGGATTCAAACCCCCACCTAACTACGTTATGACACTGAAGAAAGACACATTAGCAGAGCGCTATGCAAATTACTGGAGGACGTTACTACAGGTGATATAGTTATACAGTCCTGACATCATCACTGTTTCAAAAGGGGATCTGCATCCTGTACGATACTGTCACGTTGCTAATAGGGACATTTCCCCACACACACATCGATGTGTTGGAGGTTTGCATATGTGGGGATCCAGAACACCAGTGTGATTAGTATATGGTTTGATTGCAACAATGAGGGATATACTCCCAGTGGTGAGCAGTTTTACTCATGTTTGTAAAGATCAGCTCTAGTATATCTGCCCCTCTTGTGGGAAGGTTGGTTACCTGTTCCATAGCCAAAGAATGTCTGATCAATGGGAACCTTAGAGCTTGGTATTGTGGCCTGTGTAATGTACACAGTCTATGTTTGGGTAGCTGGCATCACCCAGTATGATGGTGTTTGCAGAGTAATCTAAACTCTCCTGTGTCAGCATGAAGGCTGTGTGGGAGACCTGAGTTTGAGAGGGTGCTGTAAGAGCTCCTCTGTGTCTCTTTCCATGTGGTCCAGGGAGGTACTTCCCAACAGGTAGCTGACTGTGACCCTCCCTTTGCTCTGTCTGGAGGGCGGCACGTCTGTCAACAGCTCATGTCAAGCAAGTGCACACCCCTCATAAATGATGTGGAAACCTTCAAAGGCCCAAGGCCTGTTGAAAATATGGACCAGACTGCAGATACCTGTATAGAGGCATTCTGTGGACACATTCAGGAATGCATGGATCATGAAGCCACATATGAAAGCATGACCCAATTCTCCAAAGGCAGATGTCCTGGGCCGGACACCAGCCATAAACACACTATACAATAGAAGGATGGCGCCACTACATGATACAACAACCTCCCAAAATGTGAAGGCACCACTGATGAGTATTGGAAGACAACTACAGGCACCCATATGATTGTCTAAGGCCATCTTTGAGAGAGGATTCCACAAGCCACTGACGATAATCACAAGGCTGCCTGTAGTTATGTTAGTAACCTGGGTGGTACTACCCAGATATGCTCAGAGGTAATACAATATGTCACACAAAATATAAAACACACAGACATTGCCATCATCTTAGTGGACAGGTTCAATGCTGCCTTCTCTCCCCACCACACCAAAAGGGAACATATGTCTCGCATCACAGTGCTTCCCCCCCCTGACATCACAGATGCTCAGGTAAGAGATGCCCTTCCCAAAGCAATAAACACTGCATCAATGGGACCAGACAGTGTCCCAGGCTGTGTCCTACATGAACCACAAGAAGAGCTACACCCAGACATAACACCACTGTTCAATCCCAGCCTTAATACATGATATGTGGCCAGAGAGTGGCATACAGCAACAGTGGTCCCTCAACATGCAGGTGGTGCCACGGATCCTGGACACTACTCGCCCCATATGTCTGACTAGCTTTGTCTGCAAAGCTATGGCAAGAATCATCAAGAACCTCACATATCTAGATATTGTGGACCTACAGACATGTCACCATACACAGTTTGGCTTTGTCAATGGCAAATCCTGCCTATCAAACCTGTTTGCTTTGTTTGAAACAGTCACCAAGGCCACTGTCAAGGGGTAGGAGGTCCACACAGCCTACCTGGACCTTGCATAAGCCTTGGATACAATACCCCACTTGTGCATTCTAGGAAGCTCACCAGTGTACATATTAACCCCTATGTCACTATGGGTATTGCACAGTGGCTCAAGGGCAGAACACACATGTTAGAATTGCTGGAGCCATGTCAGCCTCCAACCTGGTACAAGTGGTGTCCCACAAGGCAAAGCCCTAGGGGCTGTCATGTTCATTATATATTTGTCATAGGTACAGGCCAACATGGAAGTACTGTGGCTCAGCAAGTCACAGGTGACTGCAGACTGAACACCATAATCAACTCAACAGCTAACACACGCATCCTCCAAAGGGACTCTTGCAAACACACGACTTGTGCCACAGCCATGGCCTCAACGTGAATGACAGAAAGAGTATAGTCATCCTCTTTGTCAAACACTAAATGACCACAATGTACCTCATATGTGTTAATCCAGTAAGTGCAGACCAAGGAATTATGGACCTTGGGGTACACAGGTTGATAGCATTCTACCATTTGACAACAACATGGACAAAGTGGTTAGGTAAGCATGTGATATGGGCCACATCATCATGGGATCCACATGTAGGCCAGGGGAGGACATTGTGCCCCTTTACTCATCCCTCATCATGCCCATAATTGACTATGATGAACCTGTCGGCATGCACCTTACCAGACACCTGCAGCAACTGGGGCTACCACATATCTACCTCGACAAGGGGATCAAAGTGCTCAAACAGATGCCACATACTGACTGGTTAAAGTAGCAGCAGCTGTACTCAGTGACATACTGACTCTTCATAGGCAATCTGTGCCTGACATAGAAGGCCAGGTCATACCCTCACGTAATGGCCATGCTGCATCTCAGAATATCCAGATCCCACCAGGATACACGCTGGAAATACTTGAACTTCAGGAGTGATATACATAGGACATGGTGGAGGGGCACATTCACAACTCAGAGGCACCCTTCATTCCTGATTATTATCCCAATAGAGGTTAGGTGGACTGACTCAGTGACTATCTTCAAGAGCGATATTAATGACTGGATGTGACATTGTAGGGTTACGCTGGGTATCACTTATGTGTCACTGTGAGAAAGAGGCACAGTATACTAACCTTGGAAAAGGGCATAGCAAGACAGATTCACAATGCATGTTGAAAGGCACATTCTGGCTAGGTGGATACATGCCCTGGGCAGATATCCCTGTACGAACCTATGGACCTATGTCTCTTTTTCACCATTGGCCCTATGTGCTGTCAATCACCAATGTAATCTCAATACTCGGTAGCATGTGCAAAGGTCAGTTGTCAGTCACCTCTATGGTACAGTTGTGGAATATGTGTGTCATGTAGTAATGTCACAGCTGCCACATGTACACAGTCAATCCTATCCCTACCCATTGATGTACATCACATGTATGAGATGGAAACACATGGCCAAACTGTAACAGCAACATACAAGTCAGTCAGATGCATGGACACATATGACTCAGTCATTGTCCATGCCACCACAGCTGATGTGGGATGTCACTCACTGGGATACGTGATAGGGAACATGGAAGGGATCACTGAGCAAGTGACACAGGCTGGTAGACCCTGACCTTGGTTGGCATCAGACCCTCACCAGGGATTCCGACAAATTACTGAATGCTAATGAATAAGTGTATCTACAACACCATAGCTGAATGGTTCTTAGCATGCAGTCACTGCATTGCTATGGAATACTGTCTTACCACTCCCACAAAGGTGAGAACATGCAGCTCCTGTACATTAACAACATGTAGACTTTATGCCCCAGACCAGGTGTGCATCCCTCACTACTAGGCTGATAGCATCTACATATCACACTGTATATACACATCCCACATGCAGCATCTGCACAGAAGACCACGGTCATAATGTTACCCTGTGCAAATACCATGTATTCACATGTGGCAGGCATCACACATGGTAACTATTGAAAGTCTCAGGTACATATGTGTATTTGGCACACACATACATCATGTGTTCATTGCCATAACCGGTGTAATCAATGTCATGCATTATTGTGAGGGACAACCCACACACATGGGCATTCTGTGTGTGCACAACACACATGGCATGTCTGTAATCAAAAGCCATACATAATTGTGATATCGTTTAGAAATGGGTATGTGCATCCTGTAGTGTGTTTTCCCAGTTGCCAAAATGAATGTTTCTTTCATACACACTTACCCCCCTTCACACACACTTGCCACCTGCTGGATTCAAACCCCTACCTAACTATGTTATGACACTAGAGACGGACGCATTAGCACAGCGCGCTATTCGCATTACTGGGGAGTGTCTTTTCCCCTGATATACTTGTAGGGTGCTGACATCATCAGAGTTTAGAAAGTGGAATGATCATCCTGTGGTGTGTTTTCCCATTTGCCAAAAGGGATGTTTCTTTCATACACACTTACCCCCCTTCACACACACTCGCCACCTGCTGGATTCAAACCTCTACCTAACTATGTTATTATACTAGAGACGGACGCATTAGCACAGCGCGCTATTCGCATTACTGGGGAATGTCCTTTCCCCTGATATACTTGTAGGGTGCTGACATCATCAGAGTTTAGAAAGTGGAATGATCATCCTGTGGTGTGTTTTCCCATTTGCCAAAAGGGATGTTTCTTTCATACACACTTACCCCCCTTCACACACACTCACCACCTGCTGGATTCAAACCCCTACCTAACTATGTTATGATACTAGAGACGGACGCATTAGCACAGCGCGCTATTTGCATTACTGGGGAATGTCCTTTCCCTGATATACTTGTAGGGTGCTGACATCATCAGAGTTTAGAAAGTGGAATGATCATCCTGTGGTGTGTTTTCCCATTTGCCAAAAGGGATGTTTCTTTCATACACACTTACCCCCCTTCACACACACTCGCCACCTGCTGGATTCAAACCCCTACCTAACTATGTTATGACACTAGAGACGGACGATTAGCACAGCGGCTATTCGCATTACTGGGGAATGTCCTTTCCCCTGATATACTTGTAGGGTGCTGACATCATCAGAGTTTAGAAAGTGGAATGATCATCCTGTGGTGTGTTTTCCCATTTGCCAAAAGGGATGTTTCTTTCATACACACTTACCCCCTTCACACACACTCACCACCTGCTGGATTCAAACCCCTACCTAACTATGTTATGACACTAGAGATGGACGCATTAGCACAGCGCGCTATTCGCATTACTGGGGAATGTCCTTTCCCCTGATATACTTGTAGGGTGCTGACATCATCAAAGTTTACAAAGTGGAATGATCATCCTGTGGTGTGTTTTCCCAGTTGCCAAAAGGGATGTTTCTTTCATACACACTTACCCCCTTCACACACACTTGCCACCTGCTGGATTCAAACCCCTACCTAACTATGTTATGACACTAGAGACAGACACATTAGCACGGCGCGCTATTCGGATTACTGAGAGAATCCTTTTCTCCAATATACTTATAGGGTGCTTACATGATCAGTGTCTAGAAAGGGGGATGAGCATCCTCTGGTGTGTTTTCACATTTGCTAGGGGTAACATTTGGACCAAGTGTGTGAGCATGCCCAGTTCAGCCTTCCTGTGGCATGTTGTGTGAAAGATGTCTCATTTATCTAAGTGTGTGAGCATGCCCAGTGTGGGCTTTACATATGTTGAACTCTGCAGCCCATCACATTTGTGGATGAGTGTGACCTTCAACAAATACCTCCAGTTTATGGTTGTGTGTTCTGTGCCATGTTGTGTAGTTACTGTCCGAATGCTTTTGTGTGAACAAAACTGGGAGTATACTGTGCCTGCAGGTTTTGCATGGGATACTTTGCACACAATTGTCAACATCCGCTCATACTGACCTAACACTGTAGCACTGTCTAGTGTAGTGTTTCAGTACTTTCACTGTGGTGGTCAGTATCCTGGGCTTCAGTCCTATCACTGATTTACATTTTCATAGTGTGCACAACAGGCTGGTTAGGGTCCAGTTGTGCACATCTGCACAAAGGCAGTGCCTCTACAGACCCTGTTAATTGCTGCCCCATAAGCTTAACAAGTGTAGTCTGCAAATCTATGGAGAGGATCATAATTGAGCTCATAAACAAAGATATAGGGGACATGCAGACATTGTACCCATCCCATTTTGGCTTGGTCATGGGCAGATCATGCCTTTTGTACTGTGTTGACATCTTCAAATTGGTCACTTAGGCCATTGTTGGGGAAAGGCAGTCCATACAGCCTACCTTGGCCTTGCTAACACTTTCAACACAATACCCCACTCAGGTATTGTGGAAAACCCTAACAACTGAAATGTAAACCCATAAGTCACAAGATGGGTTGCAAACTGGCTTAAGGACGGGACCCACAGGGTTAGAGTTGCTGGCACTATGTTAGACTCCAGGCTGGTCACAGGTGGTGTCACACAGGGCTCAGTCCTTGGCCACCATTGTTTGTCATGTACTTCCCAGGAGTACAGGCCAACATGGGAGGGCTTTGGATGACAATGTTAGCAGATGACTGCACACGGGCCACCATAGTGGACAGTGCATCACACACAGATATCATTCAGAAGGGACTCACAGTAACTGATAGCTGGTGCCAGGGCCATGGCCTGAAGTCAGAGTGCACAACATGTGTAGACATACCCTTCAGGAAAAGCAAGGTGACCCCAAGCTACCATATAGGTGGCAATCCTCTAAGCACAGAGGAGGTTATCATGGACCTGGGGACCCAGGTTGACATTCGCCATTCTTCTGAGACTCACATTGCTAAAGTGGCTAGGAAGACCTTCTACATTGCCCACCTGATAAGGATGGGATTCACATCCAGCTCTAGTGGGTCATTGTTCCCCTGTACTCTTCAGTTATCAGACCGGTGATCGAGTCAAATGCCCTATTGTGGCTGTATCTCACCCAACATCTGCAGCAATTGGAGACACCCTGACTGTCCCCACCTAAAGGATCAAGGAACCACAACAGCTGTCATATGCTGCCAGATTGAAGACACTCACACTCTATTCACTCACATACTGTCTGCTTAGAGGTGACATGTGCCTGACATAGGCCATGTCCAAACAGGGATTAATGGACATGCTCCACCTCAGACTCAGAAGATCCACCTGAACCACTAGTGCAGGTGACTGACACCTTAGCAGGGATGTATGTTGGACATACAGGAGGGATGGAGTTATCACTCGGAGACTCCCTATGCTGTGGAATACAATCCTGGTCCATTTGAGGCAGAGCACCTTGCTGGCTGTGTTCAAGAGGTATCTTGACCTAATGCTAGTCGGAGAATGTGTTTGTCCATCAACACATTGTAAGCGTAGTTTGACATGTCATATGTCTTGTTTAGTATACTGTGCCTCTGTCTACCTGTGACATAACATTGATACCCAGGGTAAACCTCCCATCTCCCATCCACTCATTAGGATTCCTGTTGAGGGGACTCAACAAGTGTCTTTATGGACAACCTGTACTGGTAGTTTACTCATGTGTGGGGGTGGCTTCTGTGTTTTGGATAATGCAGTACAGCCTGTCCTATATATGTCAGTGCTGGGGTTCAGGTCCCTCATGTGCATAGCTCCCTGCCATTCAGATTGTACAAGGTGCAGCATGTGCATTGATTCCAGCTTGGACATGGCTTTCTACATCAGGCACAGCTTGCATCTGGGTGGACAGCATGGCAGTGTGTGGAGCTGCACTCTGTTTAATCAGACTACACATTACATGTGTTCCAGCTCTGTCATACTCCTGGTGAGGTACTGTTGTGGACTTTACAGGTGCTGGATGTGTGTGCATGAGGCACACCCACAGGGGCTGTTGTGGTCATTTCTACTGCTGATGAAAGATAACTGCAAAACCGGAATGACCTCCCTTTAGCTAGATGTCAGACAGCATGGACCATACAATCACAACTGGAAACAGGACCCTCTCCACAAAGGGAAAGTGTCCTGTCTGGTGGACCCCAGCCATAAACAAACTGTATGACAGATGAGGGTTACTAATGCAAGACAGAGCTACATCTCCAAAAGGGAAGACAGCTGAGATCAGCACTAGTAGAAAGCTACATTATCTCATGAAGACATGCAAGGTCAACTTGGGGACAGAAATCACCAAAGACAATGAAGGTAACCACACTGCTTTCTTCAGTTATGTCAGACACCTGGTTGTGAACCCTCGGATATGCTCAGAGTTGGTACACAACAACATATATTCCAGTGACCTGACAGATATTGGCAACATTCCGGCGGACAGCTTCAGTGCGATGTACCCCTCCCTCACCCCCAAAACAAGATAGTTATCACTGCTGTATGTAACCTCACTGTCATCTTGGATGTCCATGTGAGAGCCACACTCAGCAAAGACAAGTACACAGCATCCATGGGACCTGCTGGTATCTCCAGTTGCATGCTATGTGAACTCCAGAAGGGGCTGGACCCATATATACAACTGCTAGTTAACCTTAGTCTTGCTACAGGATATGTACCTGAACACTGGCATACGGCAACAGTGGTCCCACTCCACAAGGGAGATGCCTCCACAGACCATGGCAACTACCACCACACAGGCTTAACCAGCCTTGTCTGCAAAGATATGGGAGGAGTCATGGAGCTCTTACACAGACACATTACTGACCTACAGACCCTTGTTCCCACCTAGTTCAGCTTTGTACAGGGCAGATCCTGCCTTTTGCACCTTTGCACCCAAAAAGTACCTACCATGAAGATCAGGGTTCTTCAACACATGTCATATGCCTCGAGTATAGAGGAAGTCCAGCTTTGTTCAGTGTCATACCGCATACTTACAGGTGACCTATGCCTGACATACAAGACCATGTCCAATCAGGATTTGGTAGACATGCTCCACTGCAAGCAATCCAAATCCACCAGAGCCATGAAAGCTGAGTATTTGAACCTCACCACATACATGTATAGGACATGCTGGAGGGACAGAGCCATAACTCAGAGGCATCTCACACTCTAGCAGAGTATCCCAGTTCATGTTTGACAGAGTCCCTCACTGACTCTCTTCAGGAGACATCTGGACAACTGCATATGAGACGGAGGCACAGACTAGACAGAGACACAGTCATGTTATTCAATTACATAAGGGGTCATAATGTGTCACTACTAAGTCAGAGGCACAATATTCAGAATCTATTCTGTACACTTATTACCACTATAAGGGGTGGCAATAGCCACATCACTATGGCTAGGCTTATACATGCACTAGGGCAGATAGCCTAGTATGAACCTGTGAACATAGGCCTGGGGCAGTTCCTGCTATTAGGACAGTGGTCTGCAGCAAGCTATATAGTAGTAGTCGGTTTTAGCCATTGGTTTTTGACCATGGCTATTCCATGTTGCTTCTTGTTGTGGTACAAACATGGGTGTGTGGTTATCCATGCTATTTATTGCTAGTCACCCTCATTTTGTATCTTGTTCCATGTTTTGCACATGTACATCACTGTATGACGTGCAGCTGTTTCCACAGGGTCATATGCGTGGATATGGATGTTAGTTGGGGTCCTCAGGTGTGCATATTGTACATGATATTACATTACTTAACACATGGCATTCATGCCTCAGGTGGTGCTGCAGGGCCACCTCTGTCGGATACACATACTACACTCCCTGTACGTTTGGAAGCAGGTTGTGTCATGTTAGGCATCCCTGTTACTGTATGAGTGAGTCAGAGCGGGTATCAGTCCCAGTGTTCCTACTGACCAAGCATATGTGCTATGCGTTGCCTCTTTGCCAAGGCCAGGTCATACTGGGCACGCCTCCTTCTTCATTCATGCTAACGAGTGCAGACCTGGTTTAAAGTGCTTAAAAGTGCCTTTATGGCACTTATACTGACAGGTCTTGTACTCATTTTGAAAGTCTGGAGACAAAAATAAATTCCCACTGCAAGTCTCGAACCCAGGACCTTGGCAACATTAGTCTGTATGACCTACCATTAAGCCATGACAGCCATACAAAATCACTCTGCTAAAATAAATATAACAGTCAATAGTAGGAATTAGTATAAAGGCAATATAGGAGATGTACCATCCAAAGCATGTGAGGTAAAGTTTTAATGGCCAAATCACTGGATTCCCATACTAACCTTCACACTCACAGAACACTGTCAACAGCATACCAGCATGGTCCACGCCCTACAATCTGAAAGGGCAACGCCTATCTCACATACCTTTTTATAGCAGTGTCCTGAAATCACAGTGAGACATGCAATCAACACACACCTGGCTGCATGCAATTAGCAAATGCTGCCTTACAATTGGTGCAGGGGCCATCACATGGACCTATGCAGATACCTACAAAAGTATTCAGTACCCACACTCCACTCATGCAATACAGTCATTGCACAAACCTAATGAGAAAGAGAGAGAGAGACAGAGAGAGAAGAGAAAATATACAGACAGCCAGCAGCAAAACCATGAGTAGCAAACAGCAAGCAGCAAGCAAGCACCACTGACACAGCAACAGATGCCACAAACACAGGTAATGCAAAGTAGCAGGTTAATACTGTGTTTACTGTGACACCTCAAATGTATCATAGTTCACTATCTATAGCTCTGTCCATGAGATAGGTTTTGTGTGCATAGTCCTGAAATATATACATATGTAATATTGCTGTACATGTTGCCCATACGTGAAACTTCCGTAGCTTAGAACAGAAGGCCAGTTGTGCATATGATGCAGTAGATACCAGGGTCAGTAGAGGTTACTCCTCATTGGTGTGGGACCACTGTGTCTGTATGGCACTCTTCAGGTACACATCCTGTAGTATGGCCAGGGAGTAGTATTAGTCTGTAATGTGGTGCCATGTCCTCCAGGGGTGAATGTAGCACACATCCAGGGATACCATTCTGTAACAGTGATGCTATGTGTCCTGCAATGTTGAGGGTGGCCCTCACCTGGACATGTGAGAGGATAGGGAGGTTACAGTCATCTGTGATAACTAATTCCACTTGTGTAGGAGAATGGGGGGGATATCTGCACCTAAGCTGTCTGCAACAATATTGCCAATATCTCAAACATGTTTTCCATAAGGAAATGCACACACAGTAACATCCCACATCCACACACTTGCCACATTCAGGCTTCAAAACACTATCTAGGTATATTCTGGTACATCTGCATGTTACAGTAGCATGTAGCACTATACTGAGTAGTGGCAGCTGTCTGTTGCCATGTTGTTTGGATAGAGTAAAAGGAGCATTTGTTTATCCTACTTTGTTTTGTGGACATTAGTTGAAGTGTAACCTTACATGCATCATTGGTACCAACACCTTCTGTGTTGTTGTTCTGTTTGGACAGGGTGCTGTCAACATCACTGTTTGTTAAGGGATATGTGCACCCTGCAGTGCATAGCCCCATTTGGCAAAAGAGACATCCCACCCCCACCATTGTGCACACACACCAACCCCACCCACAGTAAAACGCATACTTTCCATTTGCAAGATCCAAACCCCTACCTAGATGTGTTATGACTCTAAAGGCAGACACATTAGCAGAGAGTGCTATTTGCATTAGTAGAAGCAATTTTTTCCAATGCTGTACTTAGAGGGTGCTGACATCATCTGTGTTTACGAAGAGGGATGTGCACCCTGTAGTGTGTTCTCCCAGTTGGTAAAAGGCACTTTCTCTCCACTGCATTACGCACACACACAAACCCCACTCATACATTCCCTTTGCAAGATTCAAACCCCTACCTAACTATGTTATAACACTAGAGACGGACATATTAGCAGAGCACGCTATTCGCATTACTGGGAGATTTCATTTCAGTTGATCTACTTATAGGGTGCTGACATCATCAGTGTTTAGAAAGTGGAATGAGCTCCCTGTGGTGTGTTTCCACAGTTGCCAAAACTGATGTTCTTCTCATACACACACACTTACCCCCATTCACACATGCCACTTGCTGGATTCAAACCCCTACCTAACTATGTTATGACACTAAAGACGGATGTATTAGCAGAGCGCGCTATTCGCATTACTGGGAGATTCTGTTTCAGTTGATCTACTTATAGGGTGCTGACATCATCAGTGTTTAGAAAGTGGAATGAGCTCCCTGTGGTGTGTTTCCACAGTTGCCAAAAGGGATGTTCTTCTCATACACACTTATACACACACTTACCCCCATTCACACACACACATGCCACTTGCTGGATTCAAACCCCTACTTAACTATGTTATGACACTAGAGACAGACGCATTAGCAGAGTGCGCTATTCGGATTACTGGGAGGTAGCATTTCTACTGATCTACTTATAGGGTGCTGACATCTTCATTGTTTGGAATGGGGAATGTGCATCCTGTGGTGTGTTTTCACAGTTGTTAAGAGGAACATTTGAACTAAGTGTGTGAGCATGCCCAGTTCAGCCTTCCCATGGCATGTTGTGTGAATGATGTCTCATTTATCAAAGTGTGTGAGCATGCCCAGTGTGAGCTTTCCATATGTTGAACTATGCAGCCCATCACAGTTGTGGATGAGTGTGAACTCCAAAAGATAACTCCTGTTTAAGGTTGTGTGTTCTGTGACATGTTGTGTAGTTACTGTCCAGATGCTTCCTGTGAACACAACAGGGATTATACTGTGCCTGCAGGTTTTGCATGGGATACTTTGCATACAATTGTTAACATCCATTCCTACTGACCTAGCACTGTAGTACTGTATAGTGTAGTGGTTCAATACTTTCACTGTGGTGGACAGTATCCTGGGCTTTAGTCCTATCACTGATTTACATTTCCATACTGTGCACAACAGCCTCTTTAGGGTCCAGTTGTGCACGTCTGCACAAAGGCAGTGCCTCTATGGACTCTGGTAATTACTGCCCCATAAGCTTAACAAGTGTAGTCTGCAAAGCTATGGAGAGGATCATAATGGAGCTCATAAAGAAAGATATGGGCACATGCAGACATTGTACCTGTCCCAGTTTGTGTTGATCAAGGGCAAGTCATGCCTTTTGTACTTGGTTGACATTATCAAAACAGTAACTAAGGCCATTGATGATGGAAAGGCAGTCCATAGAGCCTACCTTGCCCTTGAAAACACTTTCAACGCAATACCCCACTCAGGTATTGTAGGAAACCCTACCAACAGAAATGTACACCCATATGTCACAAGATCAGGTTGCAAACTGTCTGACGGACAGGACCCACAGGGTTAGAGTTGCTGGCACTATGTCAGACACCAGGCCAGTCACATGTGGTCTCACACAGGGCTCAGTCCTTGGCCCCCTATTGTTTGTTATCTACTTCTCAGAAGTACAGGCCAACATGGGAGGACTTTGGCTGACAAAGTTTGCAGATGACTGCACACTGGGTGCCATAGTGGACAGTGCATCAGACACGGATATCCTTCAGAAGGGACTCACGGACACTGATAGCTGGTGCCAGAGCCATGGCCTGAAGTCAACTTGCAAAACATGTGTAGTCATACCCTTCAGGAAAGCAAGGTAACCCCAAGCTACCATATAGGTGGCAATCCTCTAAGCACAGAGGAGGTTATCATGGACCTGGGGACCCAGGTTGACAGTCACTGTTCTGATGACACTCACATTGCTAAAGTGGCTAGTAGGACCTTCTACATTGTCCACATGATCAGGAAGGGATCCACATCCAGATCTAGTGGGTCATTGTTCCCCTGTACTCTTCACTTATCGGACCGGTGATCTGGTACACTGCCTTATCTGGATGTATCTCACCTGACATCTGCAGCAAGTGGAGAGACCCTGAATGTCCCCAACAAAGGATAAAGGGTCTCCAACATCTATCATATGCTGCCAGATTGAAGACACTACAGCTCTATTCAGTCACATACTGTCTGCTTACAGGTGACATGTGCATGACATGCAAGCATGTCCAACCAGGGATTAATGGACATGCTCCACCTCAAAATCGTCAGATCCACCTGAACCACTAGTGCAAGTGACTTACACCATAGCAGGGATGTACATTGGACATGTTGGAGGGTGGATTTATCACTCGGAGACTCCTATGCTGTGGAATACAATCACGGTCCATGTGAGTCACAGCACCTTGCTGGCTCTGTTCAAGAGGTATCCTGACCTGTGGATGGGAAATCATAGGTTTACCCCGGGGATCGTCACTGTGTCACTGCTGGAGACAGGCACGTCAAACTAATGGGTACAGTACTGTTTCCATATAAGGGGTGGCGTACGCAACCAGACTCTGGGCTAGGCTTAGAACTGCCTTGGGGCAGATAGCCTAGTATGAACCTATGAACCTATCTGACCATGTTGCATTATGTTCATATGTGAACTACTTACAACGGCCTCATCCAACATCAGTAGTGTATTCCACAACATGGGTGTACATTGGCAAACACTACCGATGTGCCCAAGGCCATTTCTAATGCTTATTGGATAGTGTGTTTGTCCATCAACACATCGTAAGTGCAGTTTGTCATGACATATGTCTTGTTTTCTATACTGTGCCTCTGTCTACCTGTGACACAACATTGATACCCAGGGTATACCTACCATCTCCCATCCACTCGTTAGGATCCCTGTTGAGTAGAATCAATGAGTGACTCTATGGATAACCTGTACTGGTAGTTTACTCATGCGTGGGGTGGCTTCCGTGTTATGGATAATGCAGTACAGCTTGTCCTATGTATGTCAGTGCTGGGGTTCAGGTCCCTCATGTGCATATCTCCCTGCCATTCACATTGTACAAGGTACGGCATGTGCATTGCTGCCAGCTTGGACATGGCTTTCTACATCAGGCACAGCTTGTGTCTGGGTGGCCAGCATGGCAGTGTGTGGAGCTGAATTCTGTTTAATCAGGCGACACATTACATGTGTTCCAGCTCTTTGATACTCCTGGTGAGGTACTGTTGTGGACTTTACAGTTGCTGAATGTATCTGCTGAGGTACACCCCACAGGTGCTGTTGTGGTCATTTGTAATGCTGCTGAAAGATAACTGCAAAACCACAATGACCTCCCGTTAGCTAGATGTCATAACCCTCATGATTAGGTTGGTATACGGATTGTTTCTGTTAACCCTACAGCCACATTTTTGTCCAATGCAGGATATCTATCACCTTGTGTCCCCCATTCTGGCATTACATGTTAGGTATGTCATGGGTCGACACCTATGTGGGAATTGGTGGTCACTTACTGGATATCCACAGAGGCTGACTACTGTTTTCACCATTTAACATGCTGACATGGCTATGGCACCAGTTGTCTGTTTCTATGTGGCCCTTTTATTGGATGCTTGTGTAAGCTGGTGTATCGGATATGTCAGGCAGCTTGTTGTCCTCTACAAACATGTTCCAGCACAGTCCTTACTTGTTGGCCTGTACCTATGGGGCATATATACCAGATGGTGAAGGTCCCAGGACCAAGCTTTGTGGGATGCCTGTTATATGTGGTTTGTAGTCTGACATGGCTGCTGCATGTCTGACCATGTCAGTTCTGTCGTTGGTCTGGTTTGCAACCCCTCTCATGACATTTGGGGTGTATATATCAGCTGGTGAGCAAATCTATATGGAACACATAGGGTATTGTACAGAAGGCTTTGCACGGTCCAGCTACACTGTGTGGACCACATTGCCCTCATCACTGACTTCAAGTACTGTTTCAACTGAGTCACACATGTTTAGGGGTGGGGTCTGCACTTTGTAAACCCACACTGGGTAGGGTCGGGTGTCAATAGATCCACAATATCATTATGTCTGTGGTACATGCTGGTCCTTTCCATAGCTGTGCAGACCAAACCTCTCATGATTCTGTGGTGGTTGTTTTTACTATCCATTCAGGAGACACCTTTGTTGAGAACACCCACTGTTGTTGTACACTGCTCTTTGGGTACGTACCCTGTGGTAAGGGTGACATAATGTCAGGGAGGCGGCAGTCTGCTGGGGAAGGTATTTGGCATTATGGGGGGGGGTTTGCACTGCACATGTCAGGATGTATGTTGGCCATACCTGTGTGTGTCTGGTATGTTGTTTGTAATATCTGTGTGATCCGGAGCATATCCAGGAATCAACAACATGCTTACTACCATCATTTGCAACAGCCTTGGGGTTATCTGTAGTATCCTGTACAATCTGTATCATAATGGGTTCATACTAGGCTACCCCCCTAGCGCATCTGTAAGCCTGCATGTCCATTTTGTTTGATGGATTCTGGGGAATTGTCTACACCTGTGTCAGTGCTAGTATGATACCAGGGGTATAGTGACTAACAGCTCAGAAGCTGACTTCACACTTCTTCGGACTGAGATGGTATCCATTAAGCCCACTGTGCCAGTGGAAACCACAACACACAATGGTGACTCCTGCACAGACACTTTCTACGGGCATCTCCGAGTAAGCATGGACCATGCAATCACAAATGAGAATGAGACCCTCACCACCAAGGGAAAGTGGCCTGTCTGGTGGACCCCAGCCATAAACGAACTGTATAACAGATGAAGGATACTAATGCAAGACAGAGCTACATCTCCAGAATGTAAGGCAGCTGTGATCAGCAGTAGTAAAAAGCTACATTCTCACATAAAGACACCCAAGTTCAACTTGGGGACATAAATCACCACAGACGATGACGGTAACCACACTGCTTTCTTCAGTTATGTCTGACACCTGGGTGGGAACCCTCATATATGCTCAGATGTGGTACACAACAACTTATATTCCAGGGACCTGACAGATATTAGTGACACCCTGGCAGACCAGTTCAGTGCAATGTACCCTCCCTCACCCCAAAACATGTTAGTTATCACAGCTGTATGTAACCTCACTGTCATCCTGGATGTCCATGTGAGTGCCACAGTCCGCAAAGACAGTACACAGCATCAATGGGACCTGATGGTATCCCCAGTTGCATGCTATGTGAACTACAGATGGAGCTAAACCTGTATATGCAGATGCTATTTAACCTTAGCCTTGCTACAGGATCTGTACCTGAACACTGGCGTACGGCAACAGTGGTCCCACTCCACAAAGGAGATGCCTCCACAGACCCTGGCAGCTACCACCACACAAGCTTAAACAGCCTTGTCTGCAAAGCTTTGTGAAGGGTCATTATGGATCTTCCACACAGAGACATTGGTGTCCTACAGACCCTTGATCCCACCCAATTCAGCTTTGTACAGGGCAGATCCTGCATTTTGCACCAAGTTGACTACTTTGAAACTGTCAGTAGAGCCGTTGATGAGGGCTACACAGTACACAACCTACCTGCACTTGGCTAAGGCCTTTGACACAATACCCCACTCAGGCATCATAGACAAGCTCAACAGCTGAAATATAACACCATATGTCACAGCATAGGTTGCAAAATGGCTCAGAAACAGAACCCATAATGTCAACATTGCAGGTGCCTTGTCAGGTTCAAAGCCAGTCACAAGTGGTGTCCCACAAGGTTGTGTCCTGGGACCTCTCTTATTTGGTATTTACTTTTCAGATGTGAAAGCAAACATAGGAGGGTTGTGGCCGACAAAGTTTACAGATGACTGCAACCTGGGCACCATAGTGAATACATCAGCCAGCACACACATCCTACAGACTGCCGTCACACAGACAGATAGCTGGTGCTGGACTCATGGCCTGAAACTGACTGCAACTGATGTGTAGCCATCCCTTTGGGAGGAACACAGTACCCACAGATCTGTACATAGACAGCAACCCAATGAGTACAGGAAACAAATCAGACAGCTGGGGACACATGTAGATAGTGACATCTCATTTGACACCCATGTTGCCAAAGTTGTTTGACAGACTTTCTATCTTGGCCACCTTATCATGGAGGGTATTCCATCCAGACCATAGGAGGTCATTGTACCACTATACTTCTCCCTTATCAGGCCCATGCCTGAATACAACGCCCCATTTGGTATGTACCTCAACCAGCACTTGCAGCAGCTGGAGAGACCCCACAAGTACCTTACCATGAAGATCAGGGATCTACAACACATGTCATATACTTCCAGAATAACTAAAAACAAGCTTTTTCAGTGTCATACCACATACGTACAGGTGACCTATGCCTGACATACAAGACCATGTCCAATCAGGATTTGGTAGACATGCTCCACTGCAAGCAATCCACATCCACCAGAAACATGGGAGCTAAAGATTTGAACCTCAGCACATACATGTATAGGACATGCTGAAGGGACAGAGTCATAACTCAGAGGCATCTCAAACTCTAGCAGAGTATCCCAGTTCATGTTAGACAGAGTACCTCACTGACTCTCTTCAAGAGACATCTGGACAGCTGCATGTGGACAGGGGCACAGACTAGACAGAGGCATAGTCACATTATTCAATTATGTAAGGTGGTCATAATGTGTCACTACTAAGTCAGAGGCACAATATTTCGTATCTATGCAGTACACATATTACCACTATGAGGGGTGGCAATAGCAATATTCATCAAGGACACCCTCACCTCATGGTTGGTGGCAACACACGATGCATTGGACACCATCCGGTGCAATTAACCATAGGCAAGACTGCTCTGCAGTTTGTAGCATGTTACAGGCCATCCTCTGAAACTCAGGTACCTCACAGAGCTTTCATGAAAACAGTGGCGGGGATACATGTACCTGCAAACACCATCACACTGGGTGATCCCAACTATCCAAATATAGACTGGGATCAGTACTACAGCCACAACACTCTAGCCCACAGGTTCCTAGAGTTCATACACTCACATGCCATGGAAGAACTAGTCACCATCCCCACAAGAGGAGACAACATAGTAGATCTCATCATCACAAACATGGGCTCACAATGTTCAACACCAGAGGTATACCCATCATTGGTGAGATCAGATCATAACCTACTCTCAGTGGAAGTCCACATCCCACCCCCACCCCAGATAGAAAAGACCACAGTGCAGAACTTCTCAGAAGCCAACTACACACTTCTAATGACTGGTGTGGTCTCTTTCAAAGCCCCAAGCCAGCAGACACCATTACCCAAGCCACTGTATCACTTACAACTGCCTTCTACCAGCACCTTCAGGACTGCATGGATGAGGCAATCCCAAACAAAACACAGACTCGTTGTACCAGAGGCAAGCGTCCAGTGTGGTGGACCTCAGCCATAAACAAGCACTACAACACAAGGAAGGAGGTACTACAAGATAGAGTGATATCCGTGGAAGGGTAGACACCCCTGCTCAATATAGGTGAAACACTGAGTTCCCCATGAAATCATCCAAGGCGAATATTGGGAGTAAACCCACTAAGGACTCACGGGACAACCATGAGGCCTTTTATACATCGTTACACACCTGGGAGGAAACTCCCAGATATGCTCAGAATAGGCTCAGAATGCTGTAAATATCACTGAACCTACAGACATTGCCAACATACTGGCTGACAGGTTCAGTGCAGATTTCTCCCCCCACCCCTCCACCACAACTGGAGAGATATGTATGAAAGAGGATTGTAGCCCCCCAAACATCTGAAATGCTCAGGTGGGAACTGCTCTATCCAAGGGAAAGGACGCAGCATCCATGGGACCAGATGGTGTCCCTGGTTTTGTGCTCCATGAACTCACTCAAGAATTAAACCCGCAGTCAGGGCAGCTGTTTGATCTTAGCCTCAACTCAGGATATGTTCCCAAGGAGTGGCATATGTCAATGGTGGACCCACTTCACATGGGGGTGCCTCCACCAACCACGGAAACTACCATCCCATCAGCTTGACAAGCAGGGTCTGCTAAGCTATGGAGAAGATCATAATGGAAGTCATAGATGAGGACATAGGGACTTGCAGACATTAGATCCAACCCAGTTAGGCTTTGTCGAGGGCAGATCATGCCTTTTAAACTTGGTTGACTGTTTCATAACAGACACCAAGGCCATTGACAAGGGCAAGGCACTCCACACAGCCTACCTTGACCTGGCAAAGGCTTTCAACACAATACCCCACTCGGGTATCATTGAAAACATCACCAGCTTAAATGTGAACCCATACATCACAAGATGGGTTGCAAACTGGCTACGTGACAGAACAGACAGGTTCAGACTTGCTGGTGCCATGTCACACTCCACAACTGTCACAAGTGGTGTCCCACAGGGCTCAGTCCTGGGCCCACTATTGCTCAGCATCTACTTTTCAGAAGTACAAGCAAACACAGCAGGATTATGGCTGACAAAGTTTGAAGATGACTGCAAACTGGGAACCATAGTTGGACACCCATCTGACACAGACATCCTTCAGAAGGGTGTCATAGACACGGATAACTGGTGCCAGAGCCATGGCCTTACATTAAACACTAAACAATGCATAGCCATACCCTTTGGGAAGAACAAGGTTACCACTAGTTCCCATGTAGGTGGCAATCCTCTAAGCACACAGGAGGTTATCAGGGACCTGGGCACCCAGGTTGACAGTAACCTTTTGTTTGACACTCACGTTGCCAGGGTAGTTAGGTAGAACTTCTACATTGCCCACCTCATCATGCAGGGATTCACATCTAGATCCAGGGAGGTCATTGTTCCCCTGTACTCTTCACTCATCGGACCATTGATTGAGTGCAATGCCCCATTCAGCATGTATATGACCCGACACCTATGGCAATTGGATGGGCCCACAAATTCCTCAACAGGAGGAGAAAGGGTCTCAAACATATTTCTTATGCTGCCCGACTGAAGGAATTCCAGCTTGATTCCGTGACTTACCGTCTGCTCAGAGGTGACCTGTGCCTGACATCCAAGGCCATGTCCAAACCTGAGTTAATGTACACGCTTCACCTCAAGACCTCTACATCCATCAGAACTACAGTGGCAGGAGATTTAAACCTCAACACAGATATTAATAGGATGTGCTGGAGGGACAGATTCTTCAACCAGAGAGTCCCTATGCTGTGGAACAACATCCTGGTACATGTGAGGCTGAGTACCTCACTGGCTTTGTTCAAGTGAGATCTTAATCAATGGATGGGAGATTGCAGGTATGCCCCAGGGATAACCTCAGTATCACTGCTTGTCAGAGGCACAGCAATATAATGGGCAAATTATCCGTCAGAGTGAAGGGGCGGCAGACTCCACGGAACTCTGGTCTAGGCTTATAAATGCCCTAGGGCAGATAGCCTAGTATGAACCTGTGAACCTGTGAACATAGGCCTGGGGCAGTTCCTGCTATTAGGACAGTGGTCTGCAGCAAGCTATATAGTAGTAGTCAGTTTTAGCCATTGGTGTTTGACCATGGCTAATGCATGTTGCTTCTTGTTGTGGTAACAACAGGGGTGTGTGGTTATCCATGCCATTTATTGGTAGTCACCCTCATTTTGTATCTTGTTCCATGTTTTTGCACATGTACATCACTGTATGAGGTGTGACCCTGGTAGTGTCAGGGTGCTGATGTGCGCTTTGACCCTGTTTTCTATTACAGCACTGATATGTGCATTCCCTATACTGTGTGCATTTACACTGCACACATCTTGCTGTTTATACCTTTGGCATTGGGTAGCATTACATCTAGGTTCCTATCCCTTGTGATAGCTATGAGGTGGGTTTGTGTTTTTGTGGTTTATGATTGGTGATGGTGGATGTTAGTCATGGTCCTCAGGTGTGCATATGATACATGATGTTACATTACTTAACACATGGCATTCATGCCTCGGGTGGTGCTGCAGGGCTGCCTCTGTCGGATGCACATACTACACTCCCTGTACGTTTGGAAGCAGGTTGTGTCATGTTAGGCATCCCTGTTACTGTATGAGTGAGTCAGAGGGTATCAGTCCCAGTGTTCCTACTGACCAAGCATATGTGCTATCGTTGCCTCTTTGCCAAGGCCAGGGCATACTGGGCACGCCTCCTTCTGCCTACTGGGACAAGGTCAGGTTGTTCCTCCTCCAAGTCACCCCTGCCTGTGGTGGCCTTGGCAATGGTGGGGATGTTTGGCCCAGCCCTGTGCTGGTCCTGCTGCAGCTGTTTCCGCAGGATCATATTATGTAGCATAGCACATATCATGATCATTTGGGTACATGTAGTTGGTGTGTACTGCAAAGCTCCACCAGACGTGTCCAGACACCGGAACCGTGACTTGAGCAGCCCAAACACACGCTCTATGATATTACGTGTTTGTGCGTGTGCCTCATTATGGCGTTCCTGTTCGGGTGTGTGTGCATTTCTGATGGGTGTCATCAGCCACGGCTCAAGTGCATAACCAGCATCCCCACTAGGTGTCCGTGTGGGAAGTCCCCATTGGCAAATGATTGGTACAGCTGCGTCAGATGCCAGATGTGGGAATCGTGGTAGCTCCCAGGGCAGCCAGCACACACATTCATTATTATGCCCTGGGCATCACACGCCCTGGCAGTTGATGGAGGGGTATCCCTTGCGGTTAATGTAGACTCTACCCGCTCACCGGCTGGTGCCTTGATGCGTATGTGCGTGCAGTCTATTGCACCCAGCACCTCAGGGTATCCCGCTATTTCCTGGAAGAGACGCATATTGCTGGCCACAACCTCACGGTCATTAGGGACATATATATGATCACTGACATGTGGTGACATGGCATCCAGGAACTGGTGCAGTACCCTGGAGGCTGATGCCTGTGATATCCCCATCATATCGCCAGTTGGTCTCTGGAAGGTACCTGTTGCTAGTATTCTTAGGCCAACACATACCTTGGTTTCCACTGGGATGGGTTCCCCTCTGTTGGTTCTGTGTGTGAGGCGTGGCCTGCACAGCTCAACAATCTGCTGCAGGAGCTCTCTGTCCACTCTATAGCGCTCTACTATCTCCAGCTCATGTAACCCATGGTAGGTGACCCTGGGCCTGTATACTCTTCTCCTTCTCCTCACTCTGGGTTGTCTGTCAGCATCTGCATTATCACCACCCTCAGCAATTCGCCTATGTCTGATTATAACAGCTATGGCAGCCCCTAGCATTTCTGCTCTGAGTTCAGCTTTTTCAGTTTTCAATTCTGATAGCTTAGTTTCTGGCAGTATCTCTTGTGAGAAACAGCCTGCACTGCTCTCTGTTGTGTTTTAAGTGCTGGGTTGGGTTTCTAGTCTGCCTGTGTAATTGCCTGCTTCCAATTGTTTCCACCAATTAACTCCAGCAGTATTCCCTGGCAGTTTCCTGTATTTTGGTTGTTTCCTGCTTCCTCTCTGTTTCCTGATGGGGAGCAATGTGCACACCAGCTTAAACACGCTCACAGTCACTTAACGCGTACACATCCCTACGGTGTTACACGCCGCACACATCCTTACACAGTGTTAGCTAGGCTGATTCATGCTAAAAGCAGCACACTGCCTTACGCGACGCAGCGCCAGCAAACCGTTGTAAACAGTTTGCAACACGCTCCCACATGTAGAACCTGCCTTACATCGCTGCAGCGCCAGATGCACGTATATCAAGAAACTTAGAGTGTATGGATAGCATATGCCCTCAATTTCTTGACTTTCCTAGTGTTCTGTTGGGACACACCTCCCTCCCTGATGTCTGTCTGTCATCTCTTACCTTACATTACCCTCCAATCTGGTACATTTCTTTCTATCCTTCCCCATGATGTCACCTACCTCTTACTCTGTTCCTCCCCCTTCTCTAACTCTTACACTACTCAGAAAGTGCTCATTACCTATGTGGCAGTGTGATTCAGTATTGTAACCCTCATTTACATAGGATTGCCTAGTAATGCTTAGTTACATATCTTACACGGAGCTTCCCCTTGACAACCACTAAACGGAGGCCATATTGTTTTTGCTCTGCAAGTCCCTCCACTGACATTCCATGTAATACATAAATTCCACAATTGTGGGCTTATAAGCTTCGGTTTTCAGTTTTAGGTAGCGCACCCCATTTGCGGGGTGTGCTACAGTTAAACACATAAATCCGTGAAAAAAAAAAAGTTATATAACTTTTTTGCAACACTTTCATGCCAATGGCCACATATTTGGCCATTGGCATGCTTACTGTAACAAATGCACCCTTTATTTGGAGCTGACATAGCTCCGTTTTAATTTGCAGAAATGTACTCAGTTGTCAGCTGAGTACATTTCTGCAGCTAACACGTCCGTTACACGGACTGGTTTGGGCTTCGTGGATCGCTCACATACCTCATTTGCATATCTTGGAGCTGCAAATGAGGTATTGAGCATTTCCACGCCCACTCCGTGTAAGAGACGTGTTAGCTGTCTCTTACACGGAGATTTGGGCTGTTGCTGAATCAGGAGGCTTACACGGAGGCTTACACTACTCTTAAACTCCGTGTAAGCCTTCCTGAATCTGGCCCTGTGTGTTGAAAGAACTATTAGAGGAAGGGATGACAGACTTGGAGACATTCATTTTTTTATGTTTTGATAAACCTCTGATACCATGTATATTTGGTATCCCGAAAGTATACAAATCCTTAAGTGATCTTCCTTTCAGGCCCATGGTGACTGGAAATGGTTCCAAGTTGCAAGTTCCATATTGCAAAGTTTTTAGACTCTAAATTAAAAAAAAAAAAGTTTGGGCAGAGCAAAACAATATATTGAAAGACTCTTGGGACTTTTTAAGGGCTATTAAACCTATCTTGTATAAAAAAGAGTAATTTTTCTAACAATAGATATTGTAGACCTTTATATGGTGATACCTCATTCTACTGGCCTTTTATGGTTTGAAGAAGCTTTAGTGAAAAAGAAAGGGTTTTCTAATGATGATTTTAAGGTTTTCCTTGAATTAATGGAACTTGCATAATATTTTTCTTATATTTTGAAGGGGAGATTTTTTAAAACAGGAAAGTGGAGTAGTAATGGGGGCCTGTTGTACCCCAACCTATGCAAATAGAGTGTCAGTTTGGGAACAGAAGTTTCTATTCAAGTCCACATATGCTAAATGTTGAAATTATTTCAAGGGATACCTGGACATTTGTATTTTCTGGGTAGGATCCGAAGACATGATGTATGAGTTTCTTAATTATACTAATCAGATTGCAGGCTTTCTTAAATTTACTTATACTGCAGGATTCAATAAACTCTGTGTAGGCTCCGTATAGAGCTTACACAGAGTGTATCTATGTACACAGCCACAATGTACTCTCGGCAATGCACAATGCACAATGCACAGTAATGATGCACTGCACACCTAAGTAAAGTTTTGCAGTGTGTCTCAGTAGTGTTGGTTGCAAAACCTCATAGAACAACACAGCTAATGAATCCATGTACAGGAGAGTACAGATGGTCCACCCCATACCTCCCAACCTCTTAAAGCAAGACATCTGTACAAAGCCACTAGTGTGGAAAAGGCTGGCAAATAGTGACATCTTGCCCTCATAAACGTAGGAACTTGACAAAATAAACAGGCCTGCATTAGCATGCATCCTCTGAAGATTATGAAGTCCTAAACAAAAACATCTGTCATTATTTAGTGCTGTCCATCCTGAATGATTTTTACAAAACCACACATTTTATGAGGAACACCACAAAAATACCAGCCAAAACCCTGAATAAATTGCCAGAACTAGTTATATCTATATAGTCTGGCCTTGTTTCTAATTTATTTTTATTTATGCCATATTTGTGTGATGTGCCAAGGCATTTGGCTATGCTTACCTAGTTTGTACAACAGGACCACCTATGTATCAGATATGACCCAGACATCAAACAATAGAAACCAGATGCTTTCACTTGCTATTACTCAGCACTTCTGGGCATCGTGCTTACCTGGTAAATGAGGTTGTGCTACGCGCAAACCATCAGTTTAACAAAGAATACCAAAATACATGACTACAGGTAACAAATCCTGTGGCAATGTGTGTAGAGTGTTGGACTGGAGTACAGCTGGGCCTGGGTTCCAGTCCTGAGTAAGCAAACTTTATTTATATTATTGTGACATTGCAGTTTATTCAAGTAAAGTGGTACTGTAACAAAATAGCATTGGCTGTAAGTTGTTTTTGAATGCATTTAAAAAAAGTGTGCAATGCTTAGCATCATGCAAACCAATGCACTTGTTTTATCGTATTTGCACAATGGTAAGCAGTGCACAGCTTTTTCGAACTTATCAAAATGTAGAGAGTATGCACTCTCACTAAGTGTAATTGGCAGAAAAACATGATATTTAAAGGTGAATCAGTGGTAATTGTACTGTAGACATTGAGCTTGACCTTGTGCAGCTATGTCAGGCATTGCAGAGTGTGTACATTTCAAAGCACAGTGCTGGGGTACCCAGGAGTCCAAGGTCTTTATTGGGCTCCTGGTTAAGGATGATTGAGCATGGCTGATGCAGGAGAATTATATCAGCTCACAATATAAATCTGAAGCCTGGGATAGTTTGGCAAGGACCCTTACCAGTGTGACTGGTATCCCCCACTCTGGGGAACAGTGTCATCACTATTGTGACTAAATCCACCACAGAAAAAGGTATACTCTTGACCACTGGATCAGGGATGGTCAGGCAGGGAACACATTAGAGATGTGTTTGCATGCTTCATACTTAGTACTTGTAAATATTCAAGTTGAATATGGTAGGAACTGGTATTCATAGTGCTTTTTCTTTTTCCCTTTTTCTACAGCTGCAGAAGAGAGGGCCTCAAATGTGAGGTCCCATGTGAGGTGATTGACCAGGATGTGAGAAGCATGTGGTAAGTAAGCATAATTATATAAAGTACTGTTATTGCAGCATTAACAGTTATGGACGGATTAGTTGCTATATTATACAGTTTTATGAACTTGGGAATGCATATCTGAACTGTAAAAGCAAGTATGCATGCATTGCTCTGTAGCATAGCTTTCAACTGTACTTATTTCTGCTGTATACCCACATTTAAGAATCATTGTTTTAGTGTGTTCATTGTAGAATTCATGGCTGTCTAAGTAATTTATATTGTAGTCAATAAATAATGAGTGCTAAAATGTATGTTAACACAAATCCTGTGCAACTATCCATATGTGTAACAGCAATATCTGAAATATGTTACTAGTTATAAGTCATTGTACACCCATTAATTTATATTGTACCATGATATCCTGCTCTAAAAGGTGGAGAGGTATGGTCTGTAACACAAAGCAACAGTTTCACATTCTCAGATAACAGTGCACATGAGTCTATAAAGTTTAAAAGGAAAGAGTGTTTGCATTATGTTGTATTTAAAGGGAAAGTACAGTATTACATTTGTCACTGCTTGTGGGTGCTAATACCACACTCCCCAGATTTAAAGTTCAGCTGATTACAATACTGTTTTAGCTTGTCATCAGTAAAAATTACAGTACTGTTAAGTAATCGTCATTGTAGCATTTGCAGACCTCTAGACCTGTGGCTTGAATGGCCTGCTGTCAAGTGCAGTCACTGTACATGTATTCCAATTAATAAAAAAAGTTCTTAGCAGTTGGCATTGTTAACAGTAGAATGTAACAAAATAGAATACCATTAATTGTAGAAAGCTCCAGACACTGTACCCAACCTAGTTTGGTTTTGTCAAAGACAGATCATGCCTACTCAACCTGGTGGACTTCTTTGAGAAGGTTACCAAAGCAATGGATGGGGCAAAAATGGTTCACACTGCTTACCTTGACCTCTGCAAGGCATTTGACACAATACCCCACTTAGGCATTGTTGACAAACTCAAAAGGTTAGGTACAAACTCATATATCACTCAGTGGATAGCAAACCGGCTTACAGACAGGACCCAGGAAGTTATAATTGGGGAGTCCACCTCTACAAAGAGGTCAGTCACAACTGGAGTCCCTCAGGGATCAGTCCTTGGACTGTTCCTTTTTGGCATTTACGTTCAGAAGTCAAGGCCAATGTCAGTGGTCTCTGCCTGACTAAATTTGCAGCTGATTGCAAATTAGTAACTGTCATTGAATCTCACTTTGACACATATATTCTCCAGGAGGCGCTGTCACAGGCAAGCGATTGGTGTCAGAGCCATGGACTAAAACTAAATGCCAAGAAATGCATAATAGTATCCTTTGGGAAGTCATCCACCCCTGGTAACTATCATATTGACAACACACCCCTGAGAGTTAACCCAGTAGTCAGGGATTTCGGGACACACATAGATAGTAATCTAGCCTTTGACCATCATGTGTCTACAGTAGTGAGAAAATCATTCTGTGTTGCGCAACTTATAAACAAAGGCATGGCATCTAAGTCCAAGGAAATAATTGTTCCACTGTATTTGTCATTCATCAGACCTATCATTCAGTACAGTGCCCCCTTTGGTATGTACCTAATAAGGCATGTCCAACAATTGCAATGCCCACAGAGGTTCCTTACTAAAAGAATACATGGAATAAGTAAAATGTCATATGCAGACAGTCACAAGGCCCTATCCCTGTATTCTCTCTCCTGCAGGCTTTTGAGGGGCTATTCATGCCTAGCAGATATGATAAAGATGCTGGGTGAAACAGGGGAGAAATGGCTCCTGAGAGTACTAATAGCACTGTGGAGAGAAATGCATAACCCAGATGACTGGAGAATAAGCATACGTATGCCAGTGTACAAGAACAAAGGGGACATCCATAACTGTGGGCAATACAGAGTCATCAAACTCCTATCACATTGCATGAAAGTTCCGGAGAGGGTGATTAATAAACAGATACCCAGAGTACTAGAATGTAAGATGGGAGATGAGCAGTTTGGATTCAGATTAGGATGTAGCACAATTGACCCGATGTTTGCATTGAGACAGATACTTGAGAAGAAGCTAGAGATGAGGACAGAGTCCAACTGGGCATTCCCAGACTTGGAGAAATCACATGACAAGGTCCCAAGAAAGCTGATCTGGGCAGTACTGCGGTGGTTTGAAGTCCCAGAAACATTGGTAGAATTAGTGCAGGCTATGTACAAGGACCCAATGACTGAAGTACGAACAGTGTTCGGCTTCACAGAGGGGTTCACAGTGGGAGTGGGTGTACATCAGGGTTCAGCTCTGAGCCCACTGCTGTTCATATTGGTGATGGACTACATTAGCAAACAGGTTAGAGGGGACGGATCAACAAAGCTGCTGTATGCAGATGATGTGGCAGTACAGGCAGACTCTGAGCTAGAACTTCAGTAAAAGGATAGGAGAATGGAATGCAAATCTGAAGGCACATGGGATGAAACTAAGCACAGATAAGATGGTGGTAATGGCAGCAAATTGGGGAACTCAGAAGAAGCTGAGAATAGAGATAGAAGGGAAGATAGTGGAACAGGTAAACAGCTTCAGGTATCTGGGAGGAGTAGTTGAGGAGAAGGGTGGTCTGAATGAAGAGGTCAAAGCTAGAATCAGAGAGGCTGCAGCCAACTGGCATAGAGTATAAGGTGTAGTCTATGACAGAAGAATGCCAAATAAGCTGAAAAGTAAGATGTACAAGACAGTGGTGTGACCAGTACTACACTATGGTACAGAAACCTGGGCAGTAAAGGCAAAACAGTTAAAGAAGCTAGAGGTGATGGAAATGAAATGCCTGAAAAAGGTGGTAAGGTGCACACTGTGGGACAGATGAAGAAATAAGGACATAAGAGCAGAAGCCAAAGTAACTCCAATTGCAGAAAAGATAAAAGAGAACAAATTACAGTGGTTTGAGCACATCTGTTGAAAAGCAGAAGACAATCTGATGAGGAAGATTTGGGAAAGACAGGAAGAAGGTAAGAGGAAGCGAGGACATCCAGCAAAGAGGTGGATGGATTGTGTGAAAGAAGATCTGTGACAGTCAGGCATGGGTGTTGAAGAAGGCAGGAGTGTGGCACTGAATCGAGATAGTTGGCGACAGTTAGCATGATACCCCGACCCCATGTAGAAAAATGGGAAAAAGAAGGCTGATGATGATGATGATGATGATTTATGCCTGGCATACAGAGCATTGTCAGACCCCACTCTGATGGACCTCCTATGTATCCACAAAACAAACAGCACCAGAATTACCCATTCTAAAGACTTAAACCTTGCCTGTGATATAAATATGACCTGCTGGAGAGACAGGTATTTATCCCAGAGACTACCCTTTCTCTGGAACAGGCTCCCCATACATGTGAAGCAGAATTCCTCCCTAACCCAATTCAAGTGCAACTTGGACGGTTGGATGGGGACAGGAAATTCATCACTGGTTGGACCTATTTCACTAATGGACACACCCAACATGTAAATGTTTAATCTCCCAAGCCCCTGCTTGTAAATGTTTCATCTCCCAAACCCCTGCTTACACTTATCAGGGGTATCAGAGCTTGTCAGAGATTTGGGAAGCTAGGCTTAAAAAGGCCATTGTGGTCATTAACCTAGTAATGAACCTGTCTGTGAAGATAGTAATGTTCCTCTATTTTTCTCTCACCTCACCCTTCTCTTCTATTAGTTTTTAATGGATTTCTTATTTTTATTCTTATTTTTATTTTTATAATATTTATATAATCAACTTATTTATTATAATATTATTTGAATTATGTCTTATATATTTTTATTTTTTATGTATAATTCCATATTTCTTTGTTAAATACTTTTTCATTTTTATGATTTATCATTTTGTTTGTAATTATATTATCTGGAACTTTTTATACTGCTTTATTATTGTTTCTGTATTTTTTATAATTTTCATTTAATTTGTTTTATATTTTATTTCATTTCAGTTTGAATTTTATTTATGTTATTAGTACAATATAGCAGGATAAGATGGTTTCCCATGATCTGCCTACACTTGTTCCACCGGTTGGAGCACCAAGGCCCAGCACTTCTAGGCAAGCCTGGTGGCACCCTTCTTGTTGTCCCTGTTGCTCTACCTGGACCCTCAGGTAGTTCTGTCCCAGGGGCCAGGCCTATGTTTCCCTCTGGGAGCAGAACAGAGGGGGTGCATACATCACCTGAGTAGAGTTACTAGCTATGATGCATAGAATTGTGCACCAAATCATGGGCACATGCCTACACCAGATGGAGAACCTGCTTTCTATCCTGGTATGGCACACCTGCCATAGGCGCAGACATCAGACACTGCATCCAGTGGTGCAGTGATGGAAGAGTGCTGACAATCCATTGGGTATGGACTTGAGTCACACTGTTACTGTGCTGACATTCATGGGACCCAAAACCCCCCACCATCACCCCAACCAAGGTGTTCACTCCCCCTTGTGTCCTTCACTGACCGTGTCTTTTGTCTTGTATGTCTTCTCTGTCTGTAAATGCTTCCTCACCTTCCCAGCTTGCCTGCCCCAGACGTGCCTATGTCCCTTCCCCAACATTCCACTTTGTCCTTAAAAAAAAAAAGGCAGCTGTCCCACAAAAAAAAAAAAACATTGTCCCATACATAGCGTTCCATTTCACACATGTGTCTACTTGTCACACTTAATTTGGTCCAATTGGCTTCAAAATGCAATTATGTTTTTGTCAACCCTCTCTCTGGAGGTGGCTGTACAAATTCAGCTAATAAACCATACATGTGCCCAGTTGTTACTGTTGAAGAAATGGATAGCTATGGTTCTTACCTGCACCCTACCTAAACATTTCTGCCTTTCTTTCACTTTCTTTTCACCCCTGCTTGCTCCCCATTTCACCACTTCACTATCTTCCTCCATTTCTTTTCTTTAAAGTATTATTGCATGATGGTGCATGATGCGCACCATCGCTAAGCAATGGTAAGCAGCAGTAAGAACAGTGAATGCATATAGAAGTATCATACATACTTGTAGCATTTATGCCAACGCCCTATTTCATACCTTGTACCATCTGACTTCATCAGTAATGTATTAACCCAACCAGCCACGGACTCAGTTAATTATTAAATGTATTTTAAACAATCACTACTAATTGTCACATATTCTCAATAAAGCATGTTTGCTTGATGCTGCCCACCACTCAGCATCACTCAGAAAGGCTGATAAAATATTAATTAAATAATAAGAACATACCCGTCAAATTGGTAGAGCAATACACCTGGACAAAGCCATACACAATGGGGGGGACAAATGGCCATCACTAAAATGACATGTAACTATTGCTCTTAGAAACTTAGAAACATGATAGAATAACCGGTATTTCATTATTATTACTTGATTTACTTAAGTAGCAGGTGTATGCAACAGCACTTTATTGTGCAATTATCTATACAATGTGTAAAATACACCTGCTACTCAACTGTCTCTGTAGCACTATCTGTTAAATGCATTGATGGTATTTTGTTTTGGTTCAGATGGTACTGGGTTCAAATACAGGTGTATCTATAATTTCAAATACTTGTATGTGTACATCAGGATTATAAATTTTGATATTTATGAATCAGTGTCATCAGCTGTATATACACATAATGCAGTAATGATGAAATATCTGGTGCTAGATGGTACTGGTGTCCAATACAAGTTAATAAGCTCCTTTATACCATCGCTGCATCATCACACAATGATTCTTTAAAGAAAAGAAATGTGGGAAACTGGTAAAATGTGGAGCAAGCAGGGGGGAAAACAAAGTGAAAAAAAGGCAGGAATGTGCAGGAAGTGTGCAGGTAAGAACCATAGCTATCCATTTCTTCAAAAGTAACAGCTGAGCACATGTATAGGTTATTAGTCGAATTTAGACTGTCACCTCCAGAGAGAGAGGGTGACAACATCATAATTGTGTTGTGATGTCAATTAGACCAAATGAAGTGTATCAAATGGCCACGTGCACAAAATGGAGAGCTGTGTATGGGGCAAAATTATTATTTTTTTGGGACAGGTGCTTTATTTTTTTAAGGAGAGAGTGGAATGTTGGGGAAGAGACATAGGCAAGTCTGGGGCAGACATGCTGGGAAGGTGAAGAAGCATTTGCAGACAGACAAGACATACAAGACAAGAGACAGGGTCAGTGAAGGACACAAGAGCAATGTGACTACCTTGGTTGGGGTGAGGGTGGAGGGATCATGAATGTCTGGACGTCATGTTTGTTGACAGTGAGAATCGAGTCCTCACCCACTGGACTGTCATCAGCCTCACCTCACTGTGCTGATGGCTGAAGTGTCTGAAATCTACATGTCCTAGTGTTATTCAGGATGATAGAGAGCTGTGTCTTCACTCAGCAAAGCTGTGCACCAATTGTGTGGCACACAATCCTATGCACCAGACCTGGCAGCTCAGCTCAGGTGACAAAATCACCCTCCTCTGCCTCTGCTGCAAGAGGAAACCACAGGCCTGTCCTTTGAAGCAGAACTACCTGAAGGTCCAGGTAGGGCAGGGACAGCAGGGGGGTGCCACCAAGCTGCAGCCCAGAAGTGCTGGGCCTAGGTGCCGTAGCCAGTGGGGGTAGTCTAGATGGACCACAGGGAACTGGCCTACACTGCCATGCTATAGTAATGACATAAATACAATTACAATTCCATAATGAAATAAAACATAACACCAAATAATGGACAGAATAACATTAAATAAAGTGTAAACATATGCTAAATTAATATAAAATAAATAATATAATTACAAACACAATGAAACATAATATGAAATGAAAATGTATTTAATAGAAAAACAATAGAAAATTATACATAATAAACAAAACATAGGTAATAAAAATAATTATGATAATGAAAAATATGATTATATACATAATATAATTATAACAATACAGGTAATAATAAAAAATAAGAAATACATAAAAAAACAAATCAAGAAAAGTGGTGGGGTGAGAGAAAAAATATAACATTAGTAACAGCACAGATAATATACAAAACTTTCTACAAATAATTTACTATATTCTGTTACATTTTACTTTCAAAAATACCAACATTCCTCTCAGCTATACCATTTTTTTTGTATTTACTGGTTTTAATGGCAAAATAATGGGGTTCCATGAATTCCTGAGTGGCCCTTTCAATTCCCATTTTTTTAATTTTTTTTTTTACTGAAATTTTCTGATTTCATCATGTGTATCCTGCGTGATGACGCCAGCATCGTGAGGTAGACTGGCAGCCTGTCAGAAACTTAGCTGAGGGTGAAGGCTCGGACAGTGAGTGCACTGTGTGTTTGTTGTTTTGGAATCAATGTCTTGTGACAGTTGTGGTCATCCTGATGTTTTCTTGTACTTTTGGGTGTTTTTTTGTTTCATATGTATAGTTTTTTCTATTTCCAGCAGTTTTAAGCTCATTATCCCAAGACTTGCTCTCAATTTCTCTGCCAATAAAAAACAAGATGTCGACATACAAGATGGGGGCAAACCTTTTTTTTCTCACAGGACAAGAAGTGTTGTAGATATAAATAAATACATTTCATGAATCAGTTGTAGAATGAAGAACAATGACAAAATTCAAATGAGTAGGATAGGAACTTTAGTAAAACAGTTATCACAAAGGGTGTGAAAATAAATAAAAATGTGTGGTCTGAATCTCAAATAGTCAAATGTCTTTACTTGTATGTTTGTAAGTTCACGTAAGTTGTGTGGATTAGGATTGGAATAGCAGGCAGGCAGCAGCGACCACCATCTGCGAGTGGGACTGTGGAAGTCAGTTAAGTTTTCTTATTTCTGCCAGGTCAGCCAAGCACATTAGTGCAAACAAACAAGTTAAAGAAGTATGCTACTTTCTCTTTTGTAGTGCTGTGCAGGCTGCAGCAGAGCAGCAGAGTCCGTGCAGTCCATCCAGTGTATGCACTCCCAGGAATCCCGCCAGACCCAGGCCAGGATGAGAACATGTATATTCTCTGGTGGCTTGACCTCCTCTGGCTCCAGGTAAGTTAAAAAAAATAAAGGAAACCATACCTCGGAGTCACAACTTTATAGATTGTTGCAGAATCATGATGTCCAGATTCTTGCCTAATTTGTTTGATTTTCTGGCAATGCAAATCACTGGCAATTTTGGCAAGGTGTTGAGAAGTGGTGGTGGGGGGGTTGCACCTATGCATTTTTAACCACATTAGATGGTCTAACTTAAAAGTCTGGTCCCCAGAGATGTTCATATACTGCTGAGCAGAGGACTAGAAAATAAAGAAGGCAGTTGTTTAACAACTGTATGTTGGAGCTGTTATTAATGAAAAGTGAAGAGAGTAAAGGCATAAGTATACAGCCTTGTAGGAATGTATGTTCACATTTTGGCCACAGAACCCGGACCAAAATACAAAATGTGGGGGAGTATCGATGTCTGTCAAGGATACCCATATCTCCAGGTTAGTGCTTCAGAGATCATCCACATGCAACTAACACCGGGCAAAATTGCAATTCAAATTGTAGCTTGCTACAGATCACCCACCATGTCCCAGGACCTCCATTCTGTATTTCTAGAAACACTGGGAAACATTAAGGTCCTACCAAACACCCTAATATTGAGTGATTTAAATTACCCAAACATCAACTGGGAGAACTATTCAAGTACTAACTCCCTTGCCCAACATTTCCTAGAATTTATAAATTCAAACACCCTGGATCAACTCATCAACACTCCCACCAGAGGTGACAACATATTGGACCTGGTCATCACCAACATGGGTGACCGGTGTTCCACACCGGAGGTCAACCCCTCGCTAGTTAGATCTGACCATAAACATATCACTTTGGATATCCACATTCCGCCCCCACCCCCGGACAAGGAAACCACTGTGAAAAACTTTTCAAAAGCAAACTTCACATTACTTAAGACTGAGGTGGAAAGTTTCAAAGCCCCCATGCTAAAGGATAATGCTGTTCAAGCTGCAAAATCCTTTACTAATGCATTATATGGGCACCTACAAGAATGCATGGATCGTGCTATCCCAAGCAAAACCAAGATGCACTCCTCCAAGAAAAGGAAACCAGTCTGGTGGACCCCTGCCATAAACAAGCTATACAATAGAAGGAGGAAACTAGTACATAAAAGAGTAAAATCCCAAGAAGGGAAGACATCCCTGATCAGTATCAGCAAGAAACTACGATCCCTCATAAAATCATCTAAGGCGAGCTTCAAAAGAAAAATTGCCAAGGATTCCCAAGATAACCACAAGACATTCTTTAGCTATGTCAAGAATCTAAGTGGCAATGCTCAGATCTGATCGGAGTTAGTGCAGAATAGCACAAAATACACTGAACCAACCAATATTGCCAACATCCTGGTAGGCAGGTTCAGTGCAAACTTCACCCCCTCTCACCCCCAAAAGGGCCCATAACCATACCAGAAGAATGTAGAGCTCCTGAAATCATAGATAGGTTAAAACAGTCCTCTCCAAAGCCAAAAACACAGCATCAATGGGGCGGGACAGTGACCCAGGCTGCATCCTACACAAGCTGAAAGACAAAATAACCCTTCACCTAAACACACTGTTCAAACTTAGCCTCTCCACAGGCTACGTACCCATAGAGTAGCGCACAGTAATGGTTATTCCACTCCACAAAGGTGCAGCCACAACAGACCCCAGGATCTATCACCCTATAAGCCGGACTAGCTTGGTCTGCAAGGCTATGGAGCACATCATCATGAAACTCATTAACAGAGACATTGGGAACCTCCAAACACTGGACCCTACCCAGTTCAGCTTTTGTAAGGGCAGATCATGCCTCCTAAACCAGGAGGCCTTCTTTGAGACAGTTACCATGGCGATAGATGAAGGAAAGGTGGTACAAACAGCCTACCTAGACCTCGCAAAGGCCTTTGACACCATTCCCCATTCTGGTATTATATACAAGCTCATCAGCCTGAACATAAACCCCTACATCACAAGATGGGTTGCAAACTGGCTCATGGGCAGAACCCACATGGTGAGAATTGCAGGAGATAGGTCTGACTCTAAACCGGTTACAAGTGGCGTTCCCCTGGGCTCAGTCCTAGGATCCCTCTTGTTCAGCATATACTTCTCAGAGGTACAGGCAAGCACAGGAGGGCTATGACTGACCAAGTTCACAAACAACTGTAAACTAGGGGCTATAATTGACTCTCTGGCTGACACAGACATCCTCCAAAAGGGTCTCACTGAGACGGATACCTGTTGTCAAAATCATGGCCTCAAACTAAATGCCAAAAAGTGCATAGTCATCCCCTTTGGAAAAAACAAAGTGCCCACAAACTACCACATAGGTGGTAGTCCCCTAAATATGGAAAATGTAATAAGGGATCTGGGGACCCAAGTAGATAGTAATATCTCCTTTGATAATCACATTGCCAAAGTGTTAGAAAATCCTTCTATGTGGCCCACCTAATCACAAAAGGGTTCGCATCCAGATCAAAAGAGGTTATTGTGCCCCTCTACTCAACTCTCATCAAACCCATCATAGAGTACAATGCCCCATTAAGGATGTACCTTACAAGACACCTGCAACAGCTGGAAAGACCACATAAGTACCTCACCAAGAGAATCTCTGGCCTCAAACAGATGCCCTATGCAGCTCAACTGAAGAAACTCCAGCTGTACTCGATTGCATACCGCCTACTCAGAGGTGATCGCTGCTTGACATACAAGGCCATGTCCAACCCAGAATTGATGGACATGCTCCACCTAAAGAAAACCTTATCCCCTCGAGCCACATGCTCTAGGGATCTAAACCTCACCACAACAATAAATAGGACATGCTGGAGGGATAGATTCCTGTCCCAGAGACTTCCCATGCTTTGGAACAAGATTCCAATCGACATTAGGCAGAGCTCCCTGCTAACACTCTTCAAGAGAAACCTTGAAGAGTGTATGGGAAACAGAAAGTTTACCCCGGGGATCACTTCAGTGGCTCTGCTGGACAGAGGTACAGGGAACTAATCTAAGGGGGTGGCGAAAGCCAACACATTCTGGCTGGGCTTATAAATGCCTTCGGGCAGATAGCCTAGTACCTCCCTATGAACCTATGAATAGTTTAAAACTTTTTGATTTGGTTATGAATTTTGAACAAACATTTCTGTGGAAGAAGTGCTCCCATTTCTGAAGATGATTACTGAAGATGATTACAGGCTTTGTATTCATATGATGCTTTGTAGTCATATGAAACTTTGTATTCATATGATGAAGGGATCCACAGTGAAATCTAGATATGTATACTTTGAAACCTTGCTGCTATTCAGTGTACAAGGATGTTAAAAAACTCTTTTTGTCTAGCATGACTTGTATAAAAGTGATTTGAAATAGATTCTAGGAACCAGAAGATAAAGTTGTTAAACAAGGTCGCATTAGTATAGCAGGCCTCTGGATGGCCATATTGTAGAAAAAAACACAAAATATAAGAATCACGTGGAGTGATTTTGATACATTAAAATAGCAGAGAATGTAAAGATACACTGACAAACTTTTTGTTCTTTACTTATTAAAATATGTAAATGCTGTGTCACCTAGCTCCATACAACACTAATTGTTTAACACATTGTTCTAGTTATGCAGTCCTGTATCTGTCATGTGGTCTTTTGCCATCACCCAGCCTTAAAAGTGAATTTGAAGAAATTCTGTGGTAGAAAGAATATAGAGTAATTGCCTGAATGATTGCCTAACCTAATGTAGTAATGCTTGACACTTTGACGTGACATTTTATTAGATAGGAAGTGGCACACTTGATTATAACCTGGGACATTTACTGCTGTAGTGTAAGAACAATTTTATTGCTCTTTACTGCAATTTTATGAGTAGGTTGAAGCAGCAGATGATAACCTAATATAAGAGGCCATAGACTGAAATACATACATATTCCACACATTGTCTTTAAGCTTATATACAGAGATACTTTAAAGATGCAGATTGTCCACGCTGTACAGTGTCACAGGACTGATAAAAGTCCAAACAAATATTAGCTTAAATTGAACGATCAAACCGGATTGGTCATGACAGTCTACTGAGGTGGTGTACAGACAAAAGTGTGTTGCATACGTTGGTTACAGTTTTTATCAATTTTTTTTAGGTGGCATAATAGATATGAATCATATTAATCAGTGCGGCAAGCTGTATGAGTTATAACCTGCTAAGGATAGAACAGCCAGCAAGCTTCTAAAGCTTCAGGGCATCTTACACATGTCTAAAACATTAGATAGCTCAAGTTGAGCTAACTAAAAGATGGGTTTGGGTGTCTAAGCCCTTTGAAGCCTTCCTACTACCAAAGAGAACACTCTTCTGTGGGCTTTCAGGGCTTGGCTTGTGGTGTTCCTCTTCTGGTCAGATATTTTTCCTTTGGATTAAAATCATCCAAATATTATATTTAAGCTTAATAATATGTGTTTTTGTTCTCTGTCAAAGTCAGAACATATTTCAATTGTATTTATTTATATATTACACCTGTGTAGTACTTTCATTTAATTGTTTACACAAACTGTATTTATTTTAATTTTATATGAGTGCAGCAGTTAATTTTATTTTTATAAAAGAAAATTGTATTTTAGTTTTATACATGTTCAAAGTATTATACAGGTTCAGATGTTAATATAAATGAAACAGTTTTGTTCTGGTTATATTTTGTGTTTATTTAATATTAGGGTAGAAACAGTTAATTTTATTTTTATAAAAGAAAATTGTATTTTAGTTTTAAACAAGTTCAAAGTTTGACAAGTTCAAATTTAAATAAAACACTATTGTTCTTCTGTTTATATTTTGTGTTTAATATTTTGTCTGTTCTTCAATTTGCATTTAAAAGTTGGTATCCCACAATTCCACTGGAGTGGGTGGGGTTGCATAATTATGCATACAAATTTAATGGTAATCAACATACAGATTTGTGGCCAGTTGTACCTGTTTTTCATGGCCCTTGCCCAGATTTTTGATGATTCCAGGTTGAGAGGTATGATACCAAAAGTTAATAAATATGTTTATTGCTTTGAATACTACCCTGTTACTAACATAGACACACTATACTTCAGATCATATCACATCCAGAATCATTCATGTGGGCATATATTGCACATATGCATGTTTCATGTACAATAATTATATTTGACACCAGGCCATATGAACCACAGCTATAGAGGTCTTCAGTTCTAACACTATCATTATGATTATGTAACACTACTGTACTTCTATTGATGATAACCTAAAACAGTATCCTAAAGAGCTGATTTTAAATATGGGGAGTGTGGTATTCGAACCCACAAGCAGTGTTTATTGTAATACTGTACCTTTCCTTTGTAATACAGCATAATGCAAGCACTCTTTCCTTTTACACTTTATAGATACAGGTTCAATGTTATAATGATAATCGGCAGCATGCTTTTGTTGTCCCTGGTTTATAGATCATACTTTACATTGCAATATTTATGTCAACTTAAGCAAGTATACTTTGGATTGTGGTTTTCTAAACTACCTCCCCAGTCTACTCTGTAATACTGGATTGTTGTTCTAACTAACATACTAATGCATGCATGCTTTTGCTTTACAATGTACAAATGCATACTCAGTGTGATACAAATGTTTACCACAATAAGTTGCATTTACTCCTAATGCTAAAATAACAGCACTGTTTGGAAACATACATACCACTTACATCTCTCATTCTTCTTATTCTTTCCTCATAGGTCCGCACATTCAGTGATCATTCTGCATTAGCTGTGGGAAAAGCAGAACACAACAAAATACCATTAAGAACACCAATAATGATCATATGCAGCTGCTACCTCCTATAAGCAGTGCCTGTAAGTGATACTTACACATCTGCGGAGTGCCATCATTCCTGCATTGCTCAATCTAATGGTTGAGGGTATCCCTCTTCCACATCCTGATCTCGGCAGTGAATTCTACACTGTTTGCCAATGCAGGGGATACCAGTTACATGGGACAGATCCTAGGCCTAACTATTCCATGCAACTGATTTGTAATCCGATCCTTGATAGTGCTCCTGCAACAGCAAGGGGCCATAATCATTCAATAGGAGTCCTGCAAACACTTTGGACTCCTGCTCACCCCACCTTTGAGACTGAAATCTCAGAACCTCTCCCTGAACACCAGACATGTGTAATGAAGGTGAAAACTAATGTATAATGACTGTTCCTGCCAATTCCAGTTATGAGAGATACAGAAAATGTACACAATTGGACTTAGCAACATATGAAAATGGTGTGCGCTGCTAGCATCACACAAACATGTTGCCTTTGTTTACGCAATGGGAATCAATAAAGTGAATTTTATTAATACAGATACTATAAAATCTTTACATAATTGACATTACTGTGTCATCCATTAGGAAAATACTTAGGATATGAGAAATACTAGGCCAACTGCTACAACTCAGGGTGGCTATAACATGAAGTGGGACACCACTGAAAAGAAACAGATGTCTGCCCTACTAAAACCCTGAACCTTATCCATGGTAGTTCTGCACTCACAGCTGTTGCCAGTAGAAGAATTAAAGAATACATGCGTATGTTGAATTACATTGTTATGTAATGCAGGGACACATTAGTAAAATACAAGTTGCATTTCTGGTATCAGAACACAGGGCTATGTGAACTTCAGGCCAACAATTAACATCTGCAGCCATAGGGGAGGTTACATGAAAATCTACTACATTAATATTGATCCTGAGGTTCTCACTGTTACACACAGCACAACGGCGCTTAGTGGATTTGTGCTATGCAGACCAACATTAAGAGGATAATTCCGAGGTTTATTTTTAGATATCTGGGTCCTGTCTGCTACCTGGGTGGTCCACTTCTACAGTTTGTGCACTGCCGCTGGGTGAGCAAATCAGCTGTGCATAGCTGACACCATTTATGTCACTCACAGGAACATGCAGCAATGCACAACCAGTGGCTCCAAATATCAGGATAAAAACAAGTGATAATAGGCAGCATATAAAATCAATGTATCACACACACAATACTAGACTATGTAACTACATAGGAAATATCCCTATATAGTTCTACAATCCAATTCACCATCCATTGCACATGCCAAACACAAGATGGGTACCTTAGCCCTGTGTTTCAAACATACAGCTTTGCAGCAAGCAGCATCAAGCTTCCAGGACCATACCTCTCAACATCTAAGAGCAAGGAATCCAGACAAAGGAACAAGTGATGGGGGGACAAAGGCCTAAAAATAGGGACACTCTTTAAATATTGATCTTACATACTTAGGAAGTGGATAGACTAACAGGTTATACATTAGCATGACCTTTCTGAAGGATATGAAGTCTGAAACTCAAATGTGTGCCATTACTTACTGACTTCAGTCCTGAATGATTTGCCAGTAATTTTACAGAAAAACACAATTGTATGAGAAACAGACCAAATATATGAGTCCAACATCTGGACATTCTGCAAATATCTGTACAGTTGGGAGGGCTCTTCAGCACACAATCAAATTGAAAATAATGTATCGTCATAATAAAATATCACGTTACCTGTACATCTAGTGAAATGTTTCACTTATACAAAACTGCACTTACTGATTACACACCTTGCTATGATGTTTGCTTGCAATACAGCACTGTTTTACATGTCTGTGTTTCTTGGTCATTCATCAGTTATCTGTCTAGTAGTCTGGGACATACAGTGTATACAACATTCAATATCATTGCCTTTACAATGCCAAAGGATATTTACTGGGAATAATATGATATGCGGCTGCCAACTAAGGAAAGACAGGTTGAAAGTCACAAGCAAGCACTGACTGTTCTTTTGGGAGTGGAGGAGCAAAGATTTCTATCTGCTTTGGCACTAACAAGACTGTGCTGGTCTGGTTACCCTACATGACTGACATATTGCCTGTTGTATGAATTAGTTATGGTTGATAACTGTTATCCCTAACAGAGATGTATAGTGACCTCAGAGGATGGTTTTAGCCTCCTAGGTGTTGTGTGCTATGGCTTGTCTCATAGTCAATGCAAGGACTTCTGAGCATGGCTATGTCTGCCTACAACCACACCTGCTGCTGGTTCCTCCTATGAGTCATCATTGGCCTGTGGTTGTGGTGACCTTGACATTGTTGGTAGGATGTGTTCCCTGTCTCCTTGATCCTGCTGCAGCTGTTTCCACTATATTGACTTGGTAAGCATAGCACATACTATGAGCATAGAGGAGCATGTCAGTGGATTGTAATGGTGCCCTTGGTCAGAGGTATATAGGCAATGGCACTGTGAGTGCAGTAGCTGAAAAACTGGTTGGACTGTGTTTCTCATTATGGTGTTCTTTTGTGTGTGTGTCTGTGTGTGTGTGTGTGTGTGTGTGTGTGTGTGTGTGTGTGTGTGTGTGTGTGTGTGTGTGTGTGTGTGCGTGTGTGTTTCTGCGCTCACGCTCGCGCATCTCTGATGGGCTTCCACAGCCATGACTCCGGTGCATAGCATGCATTCACATCTAAGTGAGCCTTGGAGATATGCCCCATACCACACATCTGGTGCAGTTGTTGAATGTGGCACATATGTAAGTCATGCTAACTGCAAGGGTTGCAGGCACACACATTCCACATGACTCCCACTGCATTACACAAGACTTGGCAGTTCAGGTGGTAGACGTTATAGTTACTGTAGATCCTGGTGTTCTCTTGTGTACATGAATGCAGTGTATAGCATACATTATTGGAGAGTAGTGCGATATATGTTACAGTTGTAGCATACTTGTGATCCTCTCCTGAGAAGTTATGTTAAAATATATGTGCTCTCTGCCACATTGTAGCATAGCATGGAGAAATATTCAGAAGATATGCTGATGCCTATGAAACACCAACCATGTCCTCTGGTAGTCTGTTAACAGTACCTGTGGCTAACAGACTAACTTTAACACATACCTTGTATTCCACTTGGATGGGTTCCCTGCATTTACCACTTTATTTCACTCAAGGTTGTCAGAGATCCCACGGTTCCTCTACTCTGTTGTTGGCCTATAAATTCTTCACTTTTATTGGCAGCAGCAGCAGCCCAATCAGCTTCAGCGTGTAGCTCACACAAATGTATCTAAAATGTAGCTGCTACTAACAATTTGTCAGTGCTTTTGTTGTCTACACATACAAGAAAGGGCATGTTGTCTACACTGATACCTTATATCTTGTTGAGTATCTCCACAGGGCTGGTTCATTAGCATGCAATTCAGCAATGCATGCTGCAATTAGCAACTCTGAAGCACAGACTAGGTCAGATGCAATCAGTTAATAATGTACACTGTTATAAAAAGGCAAATGTGTAGCTAGGCAAACCAATCTGGATGAGAATTTATCAATGCTGCTCCGACACAATAAAGGCTGTCCAATTACCAAAATTGCGAACTGTCTGTAAAACTCCAAATACGACCACCAATTCATGCATTTTAAGAATTGAATTTTTATGTTGCACAGTTGTTTAGTTAGCCTAGTTATATGTATAAATCCGTTATTTCATTAACAGTGTTCATTTATTTTATTTATTCAAGTGTACAATAAATATCGATTTTATTTTCAAAATTGGTGGTCGTATTTGGAGTTTTACAGACAGTTCGCAATTTTGGTAATTGGACAGCCTTTATTGTGTCGGAGCAGTGTTGATAAATTTTAGTTCTGGTGGTGGACATTGGATTTTTGGTTACTAGTTATCAATATGGATGAGAGTTGATCAGAATTCAAACTCAGTTACCCACTTATATTGGAACAGTATATTTCAACAGAAGAGTATTGTACTCCATCAGATATGTATCTGTTTTGTTACCTAAATAATGCATATGTTGGAATGTACTTAGGAATTATGTGAAATAAATCAATAAGCATTTGTTAGAACTGTACTCATGACATGGCCTTGTTTACCCACCATTTGAGAAGTACAGAGGATATAGAGTAGGCCGAAGGCCTAATGCTGTGTGATAACTATGCACACATTTCATGGATAGGTCCTTTGAGAGCACTTTTGAATTTACACTATTGTTTGGTAAGCACATTTGTCCCTTAGCCTGTTCTATTGTTTTTTTGTTTTGTTTTTTGGTGAGGGATGAGTCCCTGCTATGACAAAACTGGAATGGACTCTTGTACTAGGTGTGTGAGCATAAGTATGTGTAATAGCACAAACAAAGATATATTTGTCATGCTACTCTCCTTGTTTTGTAGCCCCTGTGTTATTTGTCGACCACTATTTAATCTTTAAATTGTTATCAAGTGGTGAATACTGAAAGCCTTCCTGTACTGACTTATGTACACAGATTATCTCTACTAATGTGATCCTTATATGTGTTATCATTATTTTGTTTTTCATTAAACAATATGTGCACTTGGCATAGGCCCCCATTTTCTGAGGCAGAGAATGACCTCATCATTGAAGCATCAAGGCAACATCATGTGGTCCTGAAATTCAGGGGGCAAAACAATATGTTGCAATGTGCGGCCCTGTTGGATGAATTGGTCAAAAATGTCAATGCAACTGGGCAACAAAATCGCAGCTATGAGAAGGTGTGACACAGAGCCATAGACATGATTAATGCTGCAAGGAGGCATGCTGCTGAAGTAGCATGGGATTGTCAGGTCACTGGTGGTGGGCCTGCATTAGAACAACTCCTCACTGCCACCGAGGAATTCCTGGCAAATATTGCCACTCAGGAAAGCTCCCAGCAGTCCATCAGCCAGCATGTTCTAGACATGGGTGCCACTCCTGCATCTCAGGAGGAGCTTCCAGGTAGACTTTGTCAGATCATCAGTAGAATACTGTTATATTTATTCTGTAATAATGTATATAGTTTTAATGTGTGTCAGGTTGCTTTTTTGGTGAGGCTATTTAAATAGCTGCAGTTTTCAGGTCATTTAGAGGTTGTCAGCCACATTATTCTTAACACTGCAGTTACTATAGATAAAGATTATTAAAAGTATTGTCCCTGTTATACTGTTAAATGTGGTGCTGTTGTCTTTACCTCTCCTTTTACTTTTTCCAGGGCCATCAGGAATCCACAGATCTAGGCCTCCTGCAATTGGTAAGCAGAATACACTTATGTCAGTAATGTAAATATATTTCAACATATCTGATAAAGTGTCATCCCAGGCCTGCTGTATGGATTGCTGTACTGTCTGCATACTTGTCAACTGTACAGATATTTGCAGAAGGTCCAGATGTGTGACTCATACCTCTGGCCCATATATAAGATTATAGTGATTTAGTTGCAAACTATTGACAGGTGATTAAAGGTTGCAGATTAATTAATGACAGATCTCACATTAAAAATGCATGATGAAATAATACCTGCTATTCTATCACCTTTCTAGGTTTGTAAGGGCAATATGTTACAATGATGCTTATTCTTGGGCCTTTGTCCACCCATTCTTAATGGCTTTGGCCACATTCCTTGCCCTATGAGGTTCAGAGGTATGAATGTATGTAATAGTGATAGCAGTGTAAATTGCTTAACATATATTGCAGCATAGTAGCGCAGCTATTAATGTATTCTTGTTTTCTTTCTTTTTATCACAGGTGAACATGGAAGTGGTTCTGTGTCCCCTATGCCACCTGATGTCAGTGACTCATCAGACTATGATGATGGTAGTGGCCAAAGTGATGCACAGCCAGGGGTTGCAGAGGCTGATTCTGACACAGATGTTGACATCCAGTGACCCCCCCCCTCATTATCACCAGATACAGCTAGTATGACTACTCATAACCAGTCCACTGAGCCCATAGTATTGGACAGTTGGAGGGCAAGGACATTGACCAGGTAAGTGTGGCTACTACTGCTGCTTCAGTGACTGTTGACACTGGCCATAAGTTCATAGGTTCATAGGTAGGTACTAGGCTATCTGCCCAAGGGCATTTATAAGCCTAGCCAGAGTGTGTCAGCTTTTGCCAGCCCATTTATTAATAAACTGAGCTTCTGTCAAGAAGAGCCAATGAAGTGATCCCAGGGGTGTATTTTCTGTTACCCATCCACTCGTCAAGGGTTCTCTTGAAGAGTGTTAGTGAGGGGCTCTGCCTAATGTAGTTAGGAATTTTGTTCCAAAGCATGGGGAGTCTCTGTGACAGGAATCTATCCTTCCAGCATGTTCTATTTATTGTTGTGGTGAGGTTTAGCTCACTAGGGCGAGTGGCTCGCAGTGACTTGGATTTCTTTAGGTGGAGCATGTCCATCAATTCTGAGTTGGACTTGGCTTTGTAAGTCAGGCAGAGATCACGTCTGAGTAAGCAATATGCCACTGAGTACAGCTGGAGTTTTTCCAGTCGGGCTGCATAGGACATATGTTTGGGGCCAGTAATCCTCTTGGTGAGGTACTTGTGTGGTCTTTCCAGCTGTTGGAAGTGTCTTGTGAGGTACATCCCAAATGGGGCATTGTACACTATGATGGGTCTGATGAGTGACGAGTAGAGGGGCACTATAACTTCTTTATTTCTAGATGCAAACCCTTTAGTAATTAGATGGGCTACATAGAAGGATTTCCTAACTACTTTGGCAATATGATTGTCAAAGGAGAGATTACTATCTACCTGGGTCCCCAGATCTCTTATTACCTCTTCTATATTAAGGGGGCTGCCACCTATTTGGTAATTCATGGGTGTTTTGTTTTTCCCAAATGGGATGACTATGCATTTTTTGGCATTTAGCTTGAGACCATGACTTTGACACCAGTTGTCCGTCTCAGTAAGGCCCTTTTGGAAAATGTCGATGTCAGCTGGAGAGTCAGTTATGGCTCCCAGTTTGCAGTCATTGGTGAACTTGGTTAGCCATAGTCCTCCTGTGTTTGCATGTACTTCTGAGAAGTATATGCCGAACAGTAGGGGTCCCAGGACTGAGCCTTGTGGGACACCACTTGTGACTGGTTTAGAGTCGGACCTGAAGCCCACTATTCTTACCATGTGAGTTCTGTCTGTAAGCCAGTTGGCAACCCATCTCGTAATGTAGGGGTTTATGTTCAGGCTGGTGAGTTTTTCTATAATTCCTGAGTGAGGGATGGTGTCAAAAGCCTTGGCAAGGTCAAGGTAGGCTGTGTGAACCAACTTCCTCTCATCTATGGCCTTGGTAACTGTCTCGAAGAAGTCAACCAGGTTTAGTAGGCATGATCTGCCCTTAACAAAGCCAAACTGGGTAGGGTCAAGTGTTTGGAGGTTCCCAATGTCTTTGTTAATGAGTTCCATGATGATGTGCTCCATAGCCTTGCAGACCAGGCTAGTCAGGCTTATGGGATGATAGTTACCAGGGTCAGTTGTTTACGCAATGGGAATCAATAAAGGGAATTTTATTAATACAGATACTATAAAATCTTTACATAACTGACATTACTGTGTCATCCATTAGGAAAATACTTAGGATATGAGAAATACTAGGCCAGCTACTACAACTCAGGGTGGCTATAACATGAAGTGGGACACCACTGAAAAGAAACAGATGTCTGCCTTATTAAAACCCTGAACCTTATCCATGGTAGTTCTGCACTCACAGCTGTTGCCAGTAGAAGAATTAAAGAATACATGTGTATGTTTAATTACATTGTTATGTAATGCAGGGGCACATTAGTAAAATACAAGTTGCATTTCTGTATCAGAACACAGGGCTATGTGAACTTCAGGCCAACAATTAACATCTGCAGCCATAGGGGAGGTTACATGAAAATCTACTACATTAATATTGATCCTGAGGTTCTCACTGTTACACACAGCACAACGGCGCTTAGTGGATTTGTGCTATGCAGACCAACATTAAGAGAATAATTCCGAGGTTTATTTTTAGATATCTGGGTCCTGTCTGCTACCTCGGTGGTCCACTTCTACAGTTTGTGCACTGCCGCTGGGAGAGCAAATCAGCTGTGCATAGCTGACACCATTTATGCCACTCACAGGAATGTGCAGCAATGCACAACCAGTGGCTCCAAATATCAGGAAAAAACAAATGGTAATAGGCAGCATATAAAATCAATGTATCACACACACACACTACTAGACTATGTAACTACATAGGAAATATCCCTATATAGTTCTACAATCCAATTCACCATCCATTGCACATGCCAAACACAAGATGGGTACCTTAGCCCTGTGTTTCAAACATACAGCTTTGCAGCAAGCAGCATCAAGCTTCCAGGACCATACCTCTCAACGTCTAAGAGCAAGGAATCCAGACAAAGGAACAAGTGATGGGGGGACAAAGGCCTAAAAATAGGGACACTCTTTAAATATTGCTCTTACATACTTAGGAAGTGGATAGACTAACAGGATATACATTAGCATGACCTTTCTGAAGGATATGAAGTCTGAAACTCAAATGTGTGCCTTTACTTACTGACTTCAGTCCTGAATGATTTGCCAGTAATTTTACAGAAAAACACAATTGTATGAGAAACAGACCAATTATATGAGTCCAACATCTGGACATTCTGCAAATATCTGTACAGTTGGGAGGGCTCTTCAGCAAACAATCAAATTGAAAATAATGTATCGTCATAATAAAATATCACGTTACCTGTACATCTAGTGAAATGTTTCACTTATACAAAACTGCACTTACTGATTACACACCTTGCTATGATGTTTGCTTGCAAATATACAGCATTGTTTTACATGTCTGTGTTTCTTGGTCATTCATCAGTTATCTGTCTAGTAGTCTGAGATATACAGTGTATACAACATTCAATATCATTGCATTTACAATGCCAAAGGATATTTACTGGGAATAATATGATATGCGGCTGCCAACTAAGGAAAGACAGGTTGAAAGTCACAAGCAAGCACTGACTGTTCTTTTGGGAGTGGGGGATCAAAGATTTCTGTCTGCTTTGGCACTAACATGACTGTGCTGGTCTGGTTACCCTACATGTTTGGCATATTGCCTGTTGTATGAATTAGTTATGGTTGATAACTGTTATCCCTAACAGAGATGTATAGTGACCTCAGAGGATGGTTTTAGCCTCCTAGGTGTTGTGTGCTATGGCTTGTCTCATAGTCAATGCAAGGACTTCTGAGCATGGTTATGTCTGCCTACAACCACACCTGCTGCTGGTTCCTCCTATGAGTCATCATTGGCCTGTGGTTGTGGTGACCTTGACATTGTTGGTAGGATGTGTTCCCTGTCTCCTTGATCCTGCTGCAGCTGTTTCCACTATATTGACTTGGTAAGCATAGCACATACTATGAGCATAGAGGAGCATGTCAGTGGATTGTAATGGTGCCCTTGGTCAGAGGTATGTAGGCAATGGCACTGTGAGTGCAGTAGCTGAAAAACTGGTTGGACTGTGTTTCTCATTATGGTGTTCTTGTGTGTGTGTGTGTGTGTGTGTGTGTGTGTGTGTGTGTGTGTGTGTGTGTGTGTGTTTCTGCGCACACGCGTGTGCATCTCTGATGGGCTTCCACAGCCATGACTCCGGTGCATAGCATGCATTCACATCTAAGTGAGCCTTGGAGATATGCCCCATACCACACATCTGGTGCAGTTGGGGAATGTGGCACATATGTAAGTCATGCTAACTGCAAGAGTTGCAGGCACGCACATTCCACATGACTCCCACTGCATTACACAAGACTTGGCAGTTCAGGTGGTAGACGTTATAGTTACTGTAGATCCTGGTGTTCTCTTGTGTACATGAATGCAGTGTATAGCATACATTATTGGAGAGTAGTGCGATATATGTTACAGTTGTAGCATACTTGTGATCCTCTCCTGAGAAGTTATGTAAAAATATATGTGCTCTCTGCCACATTGTAGCATAGCATGGAGAAATATTTAGAAGATATGCTGATGCCTATGAAACACCAACCATGTCCTCTGGTAGTCTGTTAACAGTACCTGTGGCTAACAGACTAACTTTAACACATACCTTGTATTCCACTAGGATGGGTTCCCTGCATTTACCACTTTATTTCACTCAAGGTTGTCAGAGATCCCACAGTTCCTCTACTCTGTTGTTGGCCTACAAATTCTTCACTTTCTCTGCCTATGGCTATTGGCAGCAGCAGCAGCCCAATCAGCTTCAGCCTGTAGCTCACACAAATGTATCTAAAATGTAGCTGCTACTAACAATTTTTCAGTGCTTTTGTTGTCTACACATACAAGAAAGGGCATGTTGTCTACACTGATACCTTATATCTTGTTGAGTAGCTCCACAGGGCTGGTTGATTAGCATGCAATTCAGCAATGCATGCTGCAATTAGCAACTCTGAAGCACAGACTAGGTCAGATGCAATCAGTTAGTAATGTACACTGTTATAAAAAGGCAAATGTGTAGTTAGTCAAACCAATATGGATGAGAATTTATCAACGCTGCTCCGACACAATAAAGGCTGTCCAATTACCAAAATTGCGAACTGTCTGTAAAACTCCAAATACGACCACCAATTCATGCATTTTAAGAATTGAATTTTTATGTTGCACAGTTGTTTAGTTAGCCTAGTTATATGTATAAATCTGTTACTTCATTAACAGTGTTCGTTTATTTTATTTATTCAAGTGTACAATAAATATCGATTTTATTTTCAAAATAGGTGGTCGTATTTGGAGTTTTACAGACAGATCGCAATTTTTGTAATTGGACAGCCTTTATTGTGTCGGAGCAGTGTTGATAAATTTTAGTTCTGGTGGTGGACATTGGATTTTTGGTTACTAGTTATCAATATGGATGAGAGTTGATCAGAATTCAAACTCAGTTACCCACTTATATTGGAACAGTATATTTCAACAGAAGAGTATTGTACTCCATCAGATATGTATCTGTTTTGTTACCTAAATAATGCATATGTTGGAATGTACTCAGGAATTATGGAAATAAATCAATAAGCATTTGTTAGAACTGTACTCGTGACATGGCCTTGTTTACCCACCATTTGAGAAGTACAGAGGATATAGAGTAGGCCGAAGGCCTAATGCTGTGTGATAACTATGCACACATTTCATGGATAGGTCCTTTGAGAGCACTTTTGAATTTACACTATTGTTTGGTTAGCACATTTGTCCCTTAGCCTGTTCTATTGTTTTTTTTTTTTTGGTGAGGATGAGTCCTGCTATGACAAAACTAGAATGGACTCTTGTGCTAGGTGTGTGAGCATAAGTATGTGTAATAGCACAAACAAAGATATATTTGTCATGCTACTCTCCTTGTTTTGTAGCCCCCGTGTTATTTGTCGACCACTATTTAATCTTTAAATTGTTATCAAGTGGTAAATACTGAACGCCTTCCTGTACTGACTTATGTACACAGATTATCTCTACTAATGTGATCCTTATATGTGTTATCATTATTTTGTTTTTCATTAAACAATATGTGCACTTGGCATAGGGCCCCATTTTCTGAGGCAGAGAATGACCTCATCATTGAAGCATCGAGGCAATATCATGTGGTCCTGAAATTCAGGGGGCAAGCCAATATGTTGCAATGTGCGGCCATGTGGGATGAATTGGTCAAAAATGTCAATGCAACTGGGCAACAAAATCGCAGCTATGAGTAGGTGTTACACAGAGCCATAGACATGATTAATGCTGCAAGGAGGCATGCTGCTGTAGTAGCATGGGATTGTCAGGTCACTGGTGGTGGGCCCGCATTAGAACAACTCCTCACTCCCACCGAGGAATTCCTGGCAAAAATTGACACTCAGGAAAGCTCCCAGCAGTCCATCAGCCAGCATGTTCTAGATATGTGTGCCACTCCTGCATCTCAGGAGGAGCTTCCAGGTAGACTTTGTCAGATCATCAGTAGAATACTGTTATATTTATTCTGTAATAATGTATATAGTTTTAATGTGTGTCAGGTTGCTTTTTTGGTGAGGCTATTTAAATAGCTGCAGTTTTCAGGTCATTTAGAGGTTATCAGCCACATCATTCTTAACACTGCAGTTACTATAGATAAAGATTATTAAAAGTCTTGCCCCTGTTATACTGTTAAATGTGGTGCTGTTGTCTTTACCTCTCCTTTTACTTTTTCCAGGGCCATCAGGAATCCACAGATCTAGGCCTCCTGCAATTGGTAAGCAGAATACACTTATGTCAGTAATGTAAATATATTTCAACATACCTGATAAAGTGACATCCCAGGCCTGCTGTATGGATTGCTGTACTGTCTGCATACTTGTCAGCTGTACAGATATTTGCAGAAGGTCCAGATGTGTGACTCATACCTCTGGCCCATATATAAGATTATAGTGATTTAGTTGCAAACTATTGACAGGTGATTAAAGGTTGCAGATTAATTAATGACAGATCTCACATTAAAAATGCATGGTGAAATAATACCTGCTATTCTATCACCTTTCTAGGTTTGTAAGGGCAATATGTTACAATGATGCCTATTCTTAGGCCTTTGTCCACCCATTATTAATGGCTTTGGCCACATTCCTTGCCCTATGAGGTTCAGAGGTATGAATGTGTGTAATAGTGATAGCATTGTAAATTGCTTAACATATATTGCAGCATAGTACCGCAGCTATTAATGTATTCTTGTTTTCTTTCCTTTTATCACAGGTGAACATGGAAGTGGTTCTGTGTCCCCTAGGCCACCTGATGTCAGTGACTCATCAGACTATGATCATGGTAGTGGCCAAAGTGACGCACAGCCAGGAGTTGCAGAGGCTGATTGTGACACAGACGTTGACATCCAGTGACCCCCCCCTCATTATCACCAGATACAGCTAGTATGACTACTCATAACCAGTCCACTGAGCCCATAGTATTGGACAGTTGGAGGGCAAGCACATTGACCAGGTAAGTGTAGCTACTACTGCTCGTTCAGTGACTGTTGACACTGGCCATAGGTTCATAGGTTCATAGGTTCATTGGTTGGTACTAGGCTATCTGCCCAAGGGCATTTATAAGCCTAGCCCGAGTGTGTCAGCTTTTGCCACCCCATTTATTAATAAACTGAGCTTCTGTCAAGAAGAGCCAATGAAGTGATCCCAGGGCTGTATTTTCTGCTACCCATCCACTCATCAAGGGTTCTCTTGAAGAGTGTTAGTGAGGGGCTCTGCCTAATGTAGTTAGGAATTTTGTTCCAAAGCATGGGGAGTCTCTGTGACAGGAATCTATCCTTCCAGCATGTTCTATTTATTGTTGTGGTGAGGTTTAGCTCACTAGAGCGAGTGGCTTGCAGTGACTTGCATTTCTTTAGGTGGAGCATGTCCATCAATTCTGAGTTGGACATGGCTTTGTAAGTCAGGCAGAGATCACGTCTGAGTAAGCAATATGCCACTGAGTACAGCCGGAGTTTTTCCAGTCGGGCTGCATAGGACATATGTTTGGGGCCAGTAATCCTCTTGGTGAGGTACTTGTGTGGTCTTTCCAGCTGTTGGAAGTGTCTTGTGAGGTACATCCCAAATGGGGCATTGTACACTATGATGGGTCTGATGAGTGACGAGTAGAGGGGCACTATAACTTCTTTATTTCTAGATGCGAACCCTTTAGTAATTAGATGGGCTACATAGAAGGATTTCCTAACTACTTTGGCAATATGATTGTCAAAGGAGAGATTACTATCTACCTGGGTCCCCAGATCTCTTATTACCTCTTCTATATTAAGGGGGCTGCCACCTATTTGGTAATTCATGGGTGTTTTGTTTTTCCCAAATGGGATGACTATGCATTTTTTGGCATTTAGCTTGAGACCATGACTTTGACACCAGGTGTCCGTCTTAGTAAGGCCCTTTTGGAAAATGTCCATGTCAGCTGGAGAGTCAGTTATGGCTCCCAGTTTGCAGTCATTGGTGAACTTGGTTAGCCATAGTCCTCCTGTGTTTCCCTGTACTTCTGAGAAGTATATGCCGAACAGCAGGGGTCCCAGGACTGAGCCTTGTGGGACACCACTTGTGACTGGTTTAGAGTCGGACCTGAAGCCCACTATTCTTACCATGTGAGTTCTGTCTGTAAGCCAGTTGGTAACCCATCTCGTAACGTAAGGGTTTATGTTCAGGCTGGTGAGTTTTTCTATAATTCCCGAGTGAGGGATGGTGTCAAAAGCCTTGGCAAGGTCAATGTAGGCTGTGTGAACCACCTTCCTCTCATCTCTGGCCTTGGTGACTGTCTCGAAGAAGTCAGCCAGGTATAGTAGGCATGATCTGCCCTTAACAAAGCTGAACTGGGTAGGGTCAAGTGTTTGGAGGTTCCCAATGTCTTTGTTAATGAGTTCCATGATGATGTGCTCCATAGCCTTGCAGACCAGGCTAGTCAGGCTTATGGGATGATAGTTACCAGGGTCAGTTGTTTACGCAATGGGAATCAATAAAGTGAATTTTATTAATACAGATACTATAAAATCTTTACATAACTGACATTACTGTGTCATCCATTAGGAAAATACTTAGGATATGAGAAATACTAGGCCAACTGCTACAACTCAGGGTGGCTATAACATGAAGTGGGACACCACTGAAAAGAAACAGATGTCTGCCCTATTAAAACCCTGAACCTTATCCATGGTAGTTCTGCACTCACAGCTGTTGCCAGTAGAAGAATTAAAGAATACATGTGTATGTTTAATTACATTGTTATGTAATGCAGGGACACATTAGTAAAATACAAGTTGCATTTCTGTATCAGAACACAGGGCTATGTGAACTTCAGGCCAACAATTAACATCTGCAGCCATAGGGGAGGTTACATGAAAATCTACTACATTAATATTGATCCTGAGGTTCTCACTGTTACACACAGAACAATGGCGCTTAGTGGATTTGTGCTATGCAGACCAACATTAAGAGAATAATTCTGAGGTTTATTTTTAGATATCTGGGTCCTGTCTGCTACCTGGGTGATCCACTTCTACAATTTGTGCACTACCACTGGGTGAGCAAATCAGCTGTGCATAGCTGACACCATTTATGCCACTCACAGGAACGTGCAGCAATGCACAACCAGTTGCTCCAAATATCAGGATAAAAACAAGTGATAATAGGCAGCATATAAAATCAATGTATCACACACACACACTACTAGACTATGTAACTACATAGGAAATATCCCTATATAGTTCTACAATCCAATTCACCATCCATTGCACATGCCAAACGCAAGATGGGTACCTTAGCCCTGTGTTTCAAACATACAGCTTTGCAGCAAGCAGCATCAAGCTTCTAGGACCATACCTCTCAATGTCTAAGAGCAAGGAATCCAGACAAAGGAACAAGTGATGGGGGCACAAAGGCCTAAAAATAGGGACACTCTTTAAATATTGCTCTTACATACTTAGGAAGTGGATAGACTAACAGGTTATACATTAGCATGACCTTTCTGAAGGATATGAAGTCTGAAACTCAAATGTGTTCCATTACTTACTGACTTCAGTCCTGAATGATTTGCCAGTAATTTTACAGAAAAACACAATTGTATGAGAAACAGACTAAATATATGAGTCCAACATCTGGACATTCTGCAAATATCTGTACAGTTGGGAGGGCTCTTCAGCACACAATCAAATTGAAAATAATGTATCGTCATAATAAAATATCACGTTACCTGTACATCTAGTGAAATGTTTCACTTAGACAAAACTGCACTTACTGATTACACACCTTGCTATGATGTTTGCTTGCAAATATACATCACTGTTTTACATGTCTGTGTTTCTTGGTCATTCATCAGTTATCTGTCTAGTAGTCTGGGACATACAGTGTGTACAACATTCAATATCATTGCATTTACAATGCCAAAGGATATTTACTGGGAATAATATGATATGCGGCTGCCAACTAAGGAAAGACAGGTTGAAAGTCAAAAGCAAGCACTGACTGTTCTTTTGGGAGTGGAGGAGCAAAGATTTCTGTCTGCTTTGGCACTAACAAGACTGTGCTGGTCTGGTTACCCTACATGTCTGGCATATTGCCTGTTGTATGAATTAGTTATGGTTGATAACTGTTATCCCTAACAGAGATGTATAGTGACCTCAGAGGATGGTTTTAGCCTCCTAGGTGTTGTGTGCTATGGCTTGTCTCATAGTCAATGCAAGGACTTCTGAGCATGGCTATGTCTGCCTACAACCACACCTGCTGCTGGTTCCTCCTATGATTCATCATTGGCCTGTGGTTGTGGTGACCTTGACATTGTTGGTAGGATGTGTTCCCTGTCTCCTTGATCCTGCTGCAGCTGTTTCCACTATATTGACTTGGTAAGCATAGCACATACTATGAGCATAGAGGAGCATGTCAGTGGATTGTAATGGTGCCCTTGGTCAGAGGTATGTAGGCAATGGCACTGTGAGTGCAGTAGCTGAAAAACTGGTTGGACTGTGTTTCTCATTATGGTGTTCTTGTGTGTGTGTGTGTGTGTGTGTGTGTGTGTGTGTGTGTGTGTGTGTGTGTGTGTGCGTGTGTGTGCGTGTGTGAGTGTGTGTGTGTGTTTCTGCGCTCACGCGCATGTATCTCTGATGGGCTTCCACAGCCATGACTCCGGTGCATAGCATGCATTCACATCTAAGTGAGCCTTGGAGATATGCCCCATACCACACATCTGCTGCAGTTGGGGAATGTGGAACATATGTAAGTCATGCTAACTGCAAGCACACACATTCCACATGACTCCCACTGCATTACACAAGACTTGGCAGTTCAGGTGGTAGACCTTATAGTTACTGTAGATCCTGGTGTTCTCTTGTGTACATGAATGCAGTGTATAGCATACATTATTGGAGAGTAGTGCGATATATGTTACAGTTGTAGCATACTTGTGATCCTCTCCTGAGAAGTTATGTTAAAATATATGTGCTCTCTGCCACATTGTAGCATAGCATGGAGAAATATTCAGAAGATATGCTGATGCCTATGAAACACCAACCATGTCCTCTGGTAGTCTGTTAACGGTACCTGTGGCTAACAGACTAACTTTAACACATACCTTGTATTCCACTAGGATGGGTTCCCTGCATTTACCACTTTATTTCACTCAAGGTTGTCAGAGATCTCACAGTTCCGCTACTCTGTTGTTGGCCTACAAATTCTTCACTTTCTCTGCCTATGGTTATTGGCAGCAGCAGCAGCCCAATCAGCTTCAGCCTGTAGTTCACACAAATGTATCTAAAATGTAGCTGCTACTAACAATTTTTCAGTGCTTTTGTTGTCTACACATACAAGAAAGGGCATGTTGTCTACACTGATACCTTATATCTTGTTGAGTATCTCCACAGGGCTGGTTGATTAGCATGCAATTCAGCAATGCATGCTGCAATTAGCAACTCTGAAGCACAGACTAGGTCAGATGCAATCAGTTAGTAATGTACACTGTTATAAAAATGCAAATGTGTAGTTAGGCAAACCAATATGGATGAGAATTTATCAATGCTGCTCCGACACAATAAAGGCTGTCCAATTACCAAAATTGCGAACTGTCTGTAAAACTCCAAATACGACCACCAATTCATGCATTTTAAGAATTGAATTTTTATGTTGCACAGTTGTTTAGTTAGCCTAGTTATATGTATAAATCCGTTATTTCATTAACAGTGTTCGTTTATTTTATTTATTCAAGTGTACAATAAATATCGATTTTATTTTCAAAATTGGTGGTCGTATTTGGAGTTTTACAGACAGTTCGCAATTTTTGTAATTGGACAGCCTTTATTGTGTCGGAGCAGCGTTGATAAATTTTAGTTCTGGTGGTGGACATTGGATTTTTGGTTACTAGTTATCAATATGGATGAGAGTTGATCAGAATTCAAACTCAGTTACACACTTATATTGTAACAGTATATTTCAACAGAAGAGTATTGTACTCCATCAGATATGTATCTGTTTTGTTACCTAAATAATGCATATGTTGGAATGTACTCAGGAATTATGTGAAATAAATCAATAAGCATTTGTTAGAACTGTACTCGTGACATGGCCTTGTTTACCCACCATTTGAGAAGTACAGAGGATATAGAGTAGGCCGAAGGCCTAATGCTGTGTGATAACTATGCACACATTTCATGGATAGGTCCTTTGAGAGCACTTTTGAATTTACACTATTGTTTGGTTAGCACATTTGTCCCTTTGCCTGTTCTATTGTTTTTTTTTTTTTTTTTTTTGGTGAGGGATGAGTCCCTGCTATGACAAAACTAGAATGGACTCTTGTGCTAGGTGTGTGAGCATAAGTATGTGTAATAGCACAAACAAAGATATATTTGTCATGCTGCTCTCCTTGTTTTGTAGCCCCCGTGTTATTTGTCGACCACTATTTAATCTTTAAAATGTTATCAAGTGGTGAATACTGAAAGCCTTCCTGTACTGACTTATGTACACAGATTATTTCTACTAATGTGATCCTTATATGTGTTATCATTATTTTGTTTTTCATTAAACAATATGTGCACTTGGCATAGGCCCCCATTTTCTGAGGCAGAGAATGACCTCATCATTGAAGCATCAAGGCAACATCATGTGGTCCTGAAATTCAGGGGGCAAGCCAATATGTTGCAATGTGCGGCCATGTGGGATGAATTGGTCAAAAATGTCAATGCAACTGGGCAACAAAATCGCAGCTATGAGGAGGTGTGACACAGAGCCATAGACATGATTAATGCTGCAAGGAGGCATGCTGCTGAAGTAGCATGGGATTGTCAGGTCACTGGTGGTGGGCCTGCATTAGAACAACTCCTCACTGCCACCGAGGAATTCCTGGCAAATATTGCCACTCAGGAAAGCTCCCAGCAGTCCATCAGCCAGCATGTTCTAGACATGGGTGCCACTCCTGCATCTCAGGAGGAGCTTCCAGGTAGACTTTGTCAGATCATCAGTAGAATACTGTTATATTTATTCTGTAATAATGTATATAGTTTTAATGTGTGTCAGGTTGCTTTTTTGGTGAGGCTATTTAAGATAGCTGCAGATTTCAGGTCATTTAGAGGTTGTCAGCCACATTATTCTTAACACTGCAGTTACTACAGATAAAGATTATTAAAAGTATTGCCCCTGTTATACTGTTAAATGTGGTGCTGTTGTCTTTACCTCTCCTTTTACTTTTTCCAGGGCCATCAGGAATCCACAGATCTAGGCCTCCTGCAATTGGTAAGCAGAATACACTTATGTCAGTAATATAAATATATTTCAACATATCTGATAAAGTGTCATCCCAGGCCTGCTGTATGGATTGCTGTACTGTCTGCATACTTGTCAACTGTACAGATATTTGCAGAAGGTCCAGATGTGTGACTCATACCTCTGGCCCATATATAAGATTATAGTGATTTAGTTGCAAACTATTGACAGGTGATTAAAGGTTGCAGATTAATTAATGACAGATCTCACATTAAAAATGCATGGTGAAATAATACCTGCTATTCTATCACCTTTCTAGGTTTGTAAGGGCAATATGTTACAATGATGCCTATTCTTGGGCCTTTGTCCACCCATTATTAATGGCTTTGGCCACATTCCTTGCCCTATGAGGTTCAGAGGTATGAATGTATGTAATAGTGATAGCAGTGTAAATTGCTTAACATATATTGCAGCCTAGTACCGCAGCTATTAATGTATTCTTGTTTTCTTTCCTTTTATCACAGGTGAACATGGAAGTGGTTCTGTGTCCCCTATGCCACCTGATGTCAGTGACTCATCAGACTATGATGATGGTAGTGGCCAAAGTGCCGCACAGCCAGGGGTTGCAGAGGCTGATTGTGACACAGACGTTGACATCCAGTGACCCCCCCTCATTATCACCAGATACAGCTAGTATGACTACTCATAACCAGTCCACTGAGCCCCTAGTATTGGACAGTTGGAGAAAAGGACATTGACCAGGTAAGTGTGGCTACTACTGCTGCTTCAGTGACTGTTGACACTGGCCATAGGTTCATAGGTAGGTACTAGGCTATCTGCCCAAGGGCATTTATAAGCCTAGCCAGAGTGTGTCAGCTTTTGCCACCCCATTTATTAATAAACTGAGCTTCTGTCAAAAAGAGCCAATGAAGTGATCCCAGGGGTGTATTTTCTGTTACCCATCCACTCGTCAAGGGTTCTCTTGAAAAGTGTTAGTGAGGGGCTCTGCCTAATGTAGTTAGGAATTTTGTTCCAAAGGATGGGGAGTCTCTTTGACAGGAATCTATCCTTCCAGCATGTTCTATTTATTGTTGTGGTGAGGTTTAGCTCACTAGAGCGAGTGGCTCGCAGTGATTTGGATTTCTTTAGGTGGAGCATGTCCATCAATTCTGAGTTGGACATGGCTTTCTAAGTCAGGCAGAGATCACGTCTGAGTAAGCAATATGCCACTGAGTACAGCCGGAGTTTTTCCAGTCGGGCTGCATAGGACATATGTTTGGGGCCAGTAATCCTCTTGGTGAGGTACTTGTGTGGTCTTTCCAGCTGTTGGAAGTGTCTTGTGAGGTACATCCCAAATGGGGCATTGTACACTAAGATGGATCTGATGAGTGACGAGTAGAGGGGCACTATAACTTCTTTATTTCTAGATGCGAACCCTTTAGTAATTAGATGGGCTACATAGAAGGATTTCCTAACTACTTTGGCAATATGATTGTCAAAGGAGAGATTACTATCTACCTGGGTCCCCAGATCTCTTATTACCTCTTCTATATTAAGGGGGCTGCCACCTATTTGGTAATTCATGGGTGTTTTGTTTTTCCCAAATGGGATGACTATGCATTTTTTGGCATTTAGCTTGAGACCATGACTTTGACACCAGGTGTCTGTCTCAGTAAGGCCCTTTTGGAAAACGTCCGTGTCAGCTGGAGAGTCAGTTATGGCTCCCAGTTTGCAGTCATTGGTGAACTTGGTTAGCCATAGTCCTCCTGTGTTTGCCTGTACTTCTGAGAAGTAAATGCCGAACAGCAGGGGTCCCAGGACTGAGCCTTGTGGGACACCACTTGTGACTGGTTAAGAGTCGGACCTGAAGCCCACTATTCTTACCATGTGAGTTCTGTCTGTAAGCCAGTTGGCAACCCATCTCGTAACGTAGGGGTTTTTGTTCAGGCTGGTGTGTTTTTCTATAATTCCCGAGTGAGGGATGGTGTCAAAAGCCTTGGCAAGGTCAAGGTAGGCTGTGTGAACCACCTTCCTCTCATCTCTGGCCTTGGTGACTGTCTCGAAGAAGTCAACCAGGTTTAGTAGGCATGATCTGCCCTTAACAAAGCCAAACTGGGTAGGGTGAAGTGTTTGGAGGTTCCCAATGACTTTTTTAATGAGTTCCATGATGATGTGCTCCATAGCCTTGCAAACCAGGCTAGTGAGGCTTATGGGATGATAGTTACCAGGGTCAGTTGTTTACGCAATGGGAATCAATAAAGTGAATTTTATTAATACAGATACTATAAAATCTTTACATAACTGACATTACTGTGTCATCCATTAGGAAAATACTTAGGATATGAGAAATACTAGGCCAACTACTACAACTCAGGGTGGCTATAACATGAAGTTGGACACCACTGAAAAGAAACATATGTCTGCCCTATTAAAACCCTGAACCTTATCCATGGTAGTTCTGCACTCACAGCTGTTGCCAGTAGAAGAATTAAAGAATACATGTGTATGTTTAATTACATTGTTATGTAATGCAGGGACACATTAGTAAAATACAAGTTGCATTTCTGTATCAGAACACAGGGCTATGTGAACTTCAGGCCAACAATTAACATCTGCAGCCATAGGGGAGGTTACATGAAAATTTACTACATTAAAATTGATCCTGAGGTTCTCACTGTTACACACAGCACAACGGCGCTTAGTGGATTTGTGCTATGCAGACCAACATTAAGAGAATAATTCCGAGGTTTATTTTTAGATATCTGGGTCCTGTCTGCTACCTGGGTGGTCCACTTCTACAGTTTGTGCACTGCCGCTGGGTGAGCAAATCAGCTGTGCATAGCTGACACCATTTATGCCACTCACAGGAACATGCAGCAATGCACAACCAGTGGCGCCAAATATCAGGATAAAAACAAGCGATAATAGGCAGCATATAAAATCAATGTATCACACACACACTACTAGACTATGTAACTACATAGGAAATATCCCTATATAGTTCTACAATCCAATTCACCATCCATTGCACATGCCAAACACAAGATGGGTACCTTAGCCCTGTGTTTCAAACATACAGCCTTGCAGCAAGCAGCATCAAGCTTCCAGGACCATACCTCTCAATGTCTAAGAGCAAGGAATCCAGACAAAGGAACAAGTGATGGGGGCACAAAGGCTTAAAAATAGGGACACTCTTTAAATATTGCTCTTACATACTTAGGAAGTGGATAGACTAACAGGATATACATTAGCATGACCTTTCTGAAAGATATGAAGTCTGAAACTCAAATGTGTGCCATTACTTACTGACTTCAGTCCTGAATGATTTGCCAGTAATTTTACAGAAAAACACAATTGTATGAGAAACAGACCAAATATATGAGTCCAACATCTGGACATTCTGCAAATATCTGTACAGTTGGGAGGGCTCTTCAGCACACAATCAAATTGAAAATAATGTATCGTCATAATAAAATATCACGTTACCTGTACATCTAGTGAAATGTTTCACTTATACAAAACTGCATTTACTGATTACACACCTTGCTATGATGTTTGCTTGCAAATATACAGCACTGTTTTACATCTCTGTGTTTCTTGGTCATTCATCAGTTATCTGTCTAGTAGTCTGGGACATACAGTGTATACAACATTCAATATCATTGCATTTACAATGCCAAAGGATATTTACTGGGAATAATATGATATGCGGCTGCCAACTAAGGAAAGACAGGTTAAAAGTCACAAGCAAGCACTGACTGTTCTTTTGGGAGTGGGGGATCAAAGATTTCTATCTGCTTTGGCACTAACAAGACTGTGCTGGTCTGGTTACCCTACATGTCTGGCATATTGCCTGTTGTATGAATTAGTTATGGTTGATAACTGTTATCCCTAACAGAGATGTATAGTGACCTCAGAGGATGGTTTTAGCCTCCTAGGTGTTGTGTGCTATGGCTTGTCTCATAGTCAATGCAAGGACTTCTGAGCATGGCTATGTCTGCCTACAACCACACCTGCTGCTGGTTCCTCCTATGAGTCATCATTGGCCTGTGGTTGTGGTGACCTTGACATTGTTGGTAGGATGTGTTCCCTGTCTCCTTGATCCTGCTGCAGCTGTTTCCACTATATTGGCTTGGTAAGCATAGCACATACTAAGAGCATAGAGGAACATGTCAGTGGATTGTAATGGTGCCCTTGGTCAGAGGTATATAGGCAATGGCACTGTGAGTGCAGTAGCTGAAAAACTGGTTGGACTGTGTTTCTCATTATGGTGTTCTTGTGTGTGTGTGTGTGTGTGTGTGTGTGTGTGTGTGTGTGTGTGTGTGTGTGTGTGCGTGCATGAGTGTGTGTGTGTGTGTGTGTGTGTGTGTGTGTGTGTGTGTGTGTGTGTGTGTGTGTGTGTGTGTGTGTGTGTGTATGTGTGTGTGTGTGTGTGTGTGTGTGTGTGTGTGTGTGTGCGTGTGTGTGTGTGTGTGTGTGCTTCTGCACTCACGCGAGCGCATCTCTGATGGGCTTCCACAGCCATGACTCCGGTGCATAGCATGCATTCACATCTAAGTGAGCCTTGGAGATATGCCCCATACCACACATCTGGTGCAGTTGGGGAATGTGGCACATATGTAAGTCATGCTAACTGCAAGGGTTGCAGGCACACACATTCCACATGACTCCCACTGCATTACACAAGACTTGGCAGTTCAGGTGGTAGACCTTATAGTTACTGTAGATCCTGGTGTTCTCTTGTGTACATGACTGCAGTGTATAGCATACATTATTGGAGAGTAGTGCGATATATGTTACAGTTGTAGCATACTTGTGATCCTCTCCTGAGAAGTTATGTTAAAATATATGTGCTCTCTGCCACATTGTAGCATAGCATGGAGAAATATTCAGAAGATATGCTGATGCCTATGAAACACCAACCATGTCCTCTGGTAGTCTGTTAACAGTACCTGTGGCTAACAGACTAACTTTAACACATACCTTGTATTCCACTAGGATGGGTTCCCTGCATTTACCACTTTATTTCACTCAAGGTTGCCAGAGATCCCACAGTTCCTCTACACTATTGTTGGCCTACAAATTCTTCACTTTCTCTGCCTATGGCTATTGGCAGCAGCAGCAACAGCCCAATCAGCTTCTGCCTGTAGCTCACACAAATGTATTTAAAATGTAGCTGCTACTAACAATTTGTCAGTGCTTTTGTTGTCTACACATACAAGAAAGGGCATGTTGTCTACACTGATACCTTATATCTTGTTGAGTAGCTCCACAGGGCTGGTTGATTAGCATGCAATTCAGCAATGCATGCTGCAATTAGCAACTCTGAAGCACAGATTAGGTCAGATGCAATCAGTTAATAATGTACACTGTTAAAAAAAGGCAAATGTGTAGCTAGGCAAACCAATATGGATGAGAATTCATCAACGCTGCTCCGACACAATAAAGGCTGTCCAATTACCAAAATTGCGAACTGTCTGTAAAACTCCAAATACGACCACCAATTCATGCATTTTAAGAATTGAATTTTTATGTTGCACAGTTGTTTAGTTAACCTAGTTATATGTACAAATCCGTTACTTCACTAACAGTGTTAGTTTATTTTATTTATTCAAGTGTACAATAAATATCGATTTTATTTTCAAAATTGGTGGTCGTATTTGGAGTTTTACAGACAGTTCGCAATTTTGGTAATTGGACAGCCTTTATTGTGTCGGAGCAGCGTTGATAAATTTTAGTTCTGGTTGTGGACATTGGATTTTTGGTTACTAGTTATCAATATGGATGAGAGTTGATCAGAATTCAAACTCAGTTACACACTTATATTGGAACAGTATATTTCAACAGAAGAGTATTGTACTCCATCAGATATGTATCTGTTTTGTTACCTAAATAATGCATATGTTGGAATGTACTCAGGAATTATGTGAAATAAATCAATAAGCATTTGTTAGAACTGTACTCGTGACATGGCCTTGTTTACCCACCATTTGAGAAGTACAGAGGATATAGAGTAGGCCGAAGGCTTAATGCTGTGTGATAACTATGCACACATTTCATGGATAGGTCCTTTAAGAGCACTTTTGAATTTACACTATTGTTTGGTTAGCACATTTGTCCCTTAGCCTGTTCTATTGTTTTTTTTTTTTTTTTTTGGTGAGGGATGAGTCCCTGCTATGACAAAACTAGAATGGACTCTTGTGCTAGGTGTGTGAGCATAAGTATGTGTAATAGCACAAACAAAGATATATTTGTCATGCTACTCTCCTTGTTTTGTAGCCCCCGAGTTATTTGTCGACCACTATTTAATCTTTAAATTGTTATCAAGTGGTGAATACTGAAAGCCTTCCTGTACTGACTTATGTACACAGATTATCTCTACTAATGTGATCCTTATATGTGTTATCATTATTTTGTTTTTCATTAAACAATATGTGCACTTGGCATAGGCCCCCATTTTCTGAGGCAGAGAATGACCTCATCATTAAAGCATCAAGGCAACATCATGTGGTCCTGAAATTCAGGGGGCAAGCCAATATGTTGCAATGTGCGGCCCTGTGGGATGAATTGGTCAAAAATGTCAATGCAACTGGGCAACAAAATCGCAGCTATGAGAAGGTGCGACACAGAGCCATAGACATGATTAATGCTGCAAGGAGGCATGCGACTGAAGTAGCATGGGATTGTCAGGTCACTGGTGGTGGGCCTGCATTACAACAACTCCTCACTGCCACCGAGGAATTCCTGGCAAATATTGCCACTCAGGAAAGCTCCCAACAGTCCATCAGCCAGCATGTTCTAGACATGGGTGCCACTCCTGCATCTCAGGAGGAGCTTCCAGGTAGACTTTGTCAGATCATCAGTAGAATAGTTACATTTATTTTGTAATAATGTATATAGTTTTAATGTGTGTCAGGTTCCTTTTTTGGTGAGGCTATTTAAATAGCTGCAGTTTTCAGGTCATTTAGAGGTTGTCAGCCACATTATTCTTAACACTGCAGTTACTATAGATAAAGATTATTAAAAGTATTTCCCCTGTTATACTGTTAAATGTGGTGCTGTTGTCTTTACCTCTCCTTTTACTTTTTCCAGGGCCATCAGGAATCCACAGATCTAGGCCTCCTGTAATTGGTAAGCAGAATACACTTATGTCAGCAATGTAAATATATTTCAACATATCTGATAAAGTGTCATCCCAGGCCTGCTGTATGGATTGCTGTACTGTCTGCATACTTGTCAACTGTACAGATATTTGCAGAAGGTCCAGATGTGTGACTCATACCTCTGGCCCATATATAAGATTATAGTGATTTAGTTGCAAACTATTGACAGGTGATTAAAGGTTGCAGATTAATTAATGACAGATCTCACATTAAAAATGCATAGTGAAATAATACCTGCTATTCTATCACCTTTCTAGGTTTGTAAGGGCAATATGTTACAATGATGCCTATTCTTTGGCCTTTGTCCACCCATTATTAATGGCTTTGGCCACATTCCTTGCCCTATGAGGTTCAGAGGTATGAATGTATGTAATAGTGATAGCAGTGTAAATTGCTTAACATATATTGCAGCATAGTACCGCAGCTATTAATGTATTCTTGTTTTCTTTCCTTTTATCACAGGTGAACATGGAAGTGGTTCTGTGTCCCCTATGCCACCTGATGTCAGTGACTCATCAGGCTATGATGATGGTAGTGGCCAAAGTGATGCACAGCCAGGGGTTGCAGAGGCTGATTCTGACACAGATGTTGATATCCAGTGACCCCCCCCACCCCCATTATCACCAGATACAGCTAGTATGACTACTCATAACCAGTCCACTGAGCCCATAGTACTGGATAGTTGGAGGGCAAGGACACTGACCAGGTAAGTGTGGCTAGTACTGCTGCTTCAGTGACTGTTGACTCTGGCCATAGGTTCATAGGTTCATAGGTTCATAGGTAGGTACTAGGCTATCTGCCCAAGGGCATTTATAAGCCTAGCCAGAGTGTGTCAGCTTTTGCCACCCCATTTATTAATTAACTGAGCTTCTGTCAAGAAGAGCCAATGAAGTGATCCCAGGGGTGTATTTTCTGTTACCCATCCACTCGTCAAGGGTTCTCTTGAAGAGTGTTTGTGAAGGGCTCTGCCTAATGTAGTTAGGAATTTTGTTCCAAAGCATGGGGAGTCTCTGTGACAGGAATCTATCCTTCCAGCATGTTCTGTTTATTGTTGTGGTGAGGTTTAGCTCACTAGAGCGAGTGGCTCGCAGTGACTTGGATTTCTTTAGGTGGAGCATGTCCATCAATTCTGAGTTGGACATGGCTTTGTAAGTCAGGCAGAGATCTGCGCCACTAACCTGGAGGTGTAGGTATCCTTGATGAATATGGATACACCCCTTCCTTTTCTGTTTCGGTCCATGTTCTGTGGCCGAAATGTGTGGTATGAGTTGTAGCCCAGTAGTGCTGGGGTGCTCTGTGGAGCCTTGAACCAGGTTTCAGTTACTGTACAGATGTCTATGTTCTTCATACTGAGGAGTGCTTCAAGTGCATGCATTTTGAGATTTAAACTCCTAGTGTTGAGTAGCATATCCCTAATTTTTTTATTTGTGCTGTTTACGGAGGTGGGTTTGAATTTTGAGCCTTGCCTTAAAAAGGCACTATGGGGGCAGCAAGAGCCTTGACCAATATTTGAAAGCCTAGGGGTGACAGGTGCAAGCCATCTCTTGCGAAGCAACGAGGCTTGTCGAGCATGTTGTCCCAGGCTGACAGACACTGGATCCCCTTTGAATGACACCAGAAGCTTAGCCAATTGTTTAAATTGATTATTCTTTCTTTATACTGCAGTATCATTCTTGGTGAGGGCAGGATGCTACTCAGGGTCAGGGTCATACCCACCTGGGCTACATGATCAGAGAGCTCTTCCATGTCTCTTTTCATGTAGTCCAAGGAGGTACGTCTCAGGTCATTCACACCAACATGAACAATGAAAGAGTCATATTTGTACTTGTTCTGGAATGACCTGAGTGCTTGTGTTATGTGGCGGATTCTGGCTCCCGACAGGCAACTAACAGTAACTTTCTCCTTGTCCAGCCTAGTGCGTGGGATGTCAGTGTGCCTGACTATAGAGTCGCCTATTACTAGTGTGTTAGGTATGTTATTTTGCCTTAAGGGCTGTGATTGTGCGGCATACTGATTTTGTGTTTTATGTGTTGTCTGGTTTGTGATGGGAAGTGCAGGTTTTTTGGGTGTATGCTTTGAAGGTCTCTGATGCTTTTGCAGGTTTTTATTTAGAGGCTCCAAGTATGATTTTGTGTATTTATGTGTATTTTTTGCCAGTGCTGGTTTAGTATGTCCATGTGAGGCTGGAGGTGTGGTGGAAGTGTTAACCTTCTCCTCATGACTGCCTGTTCCAGTCTTGGGTGGAGAGAGCTTAGCCTCCAATTTAGCTATATAATTGCATCTCTCGCATATGTTAATGTTTTGTGGTAGGAGGAGGGGGTTGTCTGTGTACATGAGGCAGTTGTAACATTGCCTCAGGATACCCAGGTTCACCAGCTGGACTGGAGAGTATACCTGAATATGCCCTTTGGTCATGCCTGCATAGTAGGGTGAGCTGCTTAGTCGCTTGGTTGGTGAGTGGTGAATAATGAGCCTTGCCTTGCTGGGCAATCAAGTGTCGGGGTATATTAGTGCTTGCTATTAGGTCTGAGCAAGTGCTGGACTGTAGGATGCTTTTTTAGTGCTTAGGTTGAGAGTTAGACTACTTTCAAGGGAAAAACTGAAGAGGAGACCAACCGGTTGGCAAGGTGCCACACAGCCGGATTAATAGGGGTGCTCAGAGGAGGACTGCTGCAGGTGTCTCATCATGTCACTCGATGTATGTTTAGGGCCATCATGGAGGCACAGGTATGTTCAGAAAGGAACTCCAGGAGAATGTTCAATGTTATAGATGCAGCACAGTCTGACATCCATGACTGCCTCCACCATGTGGTTGATTTCCTGGATCGGTTGAATGACATGTTGGTATGGGATGCATCTGCGATGAAGCACAGAGTATCTGTCATGGAATGCACTTTGTCTGTGATGGAATGTCTGCTGGAAGGACAGTGTCATCTTCATGGCCATAGGTCAGCAACTACATCTGCTGAGAGCCAATGTGGCCATGCCTGATCACAGTCCCAGAGTGGCAGTACATCTACTCTTCCAGTAGGGAGTGTGCTGTCCACACCCTGACATAGCATATCATGGAGTTGTGGTGCTGGCTATTTTCATGAAGAGAGCATGTCCAGCAGACATTGGTCACCTTCAGGTGGTAGCACAGCATCTGACCTTAGGCATGGAGATGCCAGTGCAACTCCTAGCAGAGCCAGTTCTCATGTCCGAGGTGGAGATGAACTGTCAGCTCTACTATGCACGTCTCACAGCTGTCTGACATAGAGACATGCAGGGCTAGCACTGAGCATGGCTGTGACCATGCAAAAACTCATACAACAATGTCATATTGATGGCTTCTACAGACACACAAGCAACATTTACATAGTCCATCTTGCCTGCTTCCCTTGCTTACTCACACACACACTCGCCAGCCTTTTGTGTCAGCCTAGACCTCCTGTACCCACACACAACACCCTGTGCAAGTGATAACTGTGCCACATCCCTGTCATCTGTCTTTTGGATTTAAGGATACTAAAGCTATGTGTCTGATGCACAGGGTGACTATCAATATTAATATGACATTATTACCCCCATTTGTGCTGTTGAACTGATAATTGTACCCGACATTTAGGTTGTATATAGGCATTTAGACAGTTGCTAGCATAATAATTTATCTACTTTATAGTGGATGCTTTTGTAAGGGCTGTGAATTCTGACAATTAAATGTGTCTCATTAATGCATCTAACTTTCTCTTTAAGGATTGTTTAATAAAACGTATGGGTGCACATCCAAAGTCAACCCATCAGATTTAGAGCTCATGATTGTATGTCAGCACTGAAGACAAATCTCATCAGAATGGTAATATAGTATAATGTTCCTTTTTGCATCTACGTCACAATAGGTCCTGAGGTTCACAGGATGTGACTAGGGTATTGACCTGATGGTGCTTAGAATCATAGCCATTACATCACAATATAATTTAAAAGGTCAGATATAATGCATGACCAAGTTTTGTCTAGCAAGGACCACCCATGTTCAGGAGTGTAGTAGCAGTGATCCACGGCAGATGTTTTCACAGCAGGTCATCCAGCCTATCCTTCAACTTGGTAATGGAGGTGCTCTGCTTGACATGGATTTGAAGCCTACTGCAGAGGAGAGACAACCTTTGAGAGATGTAACTGTCTCTCCAGCATGTCCTATGTATGTCATAGTGTACATTAAGGTCCCTGGAACAGGTAACTGGAATCCCACATTACTTACTCATGTGCAGCATTTTCATCCCATTATGGCCACAGATAGCCCTGTAAGGCATACATAATCTGCCTCAAAGCTATCTATATGATATTGCACACAGTGACATATACATCAGTCTGCCCACAGAGGACGCATGTTAGAGACCCTCTGATGTTTTATTACTCAGACATGTCTGAGGTCTGTCAAGTTGGTGCAGGTGTCTGATAAAATACATTTCAAAGGGTTGATTATAATCATTAATAAGACTGATTAGTGATGAGTATAGGGGATTGCTAACATATATTGCTATTGATGTAATGCCATTGCTAATCTGATGTAAGATGTAGAACTTCTACCTCCCCACAGTAGACCCAGGTTGTAGTTGACGTGTTCCAAGGTCTATAAGTACAAGTGGGGAATAGTGTACTTATGGTTATTTTATAATAAGCAGGAACATTTATTATATACCCTCAAACATCAGGGGTAGCAATGGGAACTGCTGTGGTGAATACATATGCTAATTTGACCTTGAGTAATTTGACCTTGGGGAGAGTAATATACATGCTTCTAAGGTTCTCTTTTACAAACATTTTGTTGATGACATTTTTTTAATTTGGGGAGGAAATAAGGATGATTTGAGAAATGTTTTTGTATATCTAGGTCAGGCTACTGACCTTTTGAAATTTGAGATGAATGTATCTGATACTGAGATACATTTTTCTGGATGTTCTGGTCTTCTTAACTGAGAATGGCTTGGATACTTGTATGTATAAGAAGGATATACATAAAAATAAATGCCTCTATAAAAACAGCATGCACGTGAAACATACATTTAAAGGTATTGCTAAAAGTCAGTTTTTGCGAGCTAGTAGACTCAACACCAGGACTGATCTCTGTGTGAGACAGATGGATGAAATGACCAATGATTTTTTAATAAGAGGGTATGATATTAATGAACTGAATGTAGTCGGAGAGGATGTGATGAAGTTAAGAGAGGGGCAGGCTAAACCTTTTTCCTCTAATTGTGTTAGCACTAATGGTACACATTCACAAAATACAAGTATGCAGCCATTGAGGTATTTAATGACCTAAGGTAGAGCCAGTGAATCTGTGGAAAAATTATTAAAGAGAATTGGGATGTGTTAAAAGCTATATCCGGTCATGAAAAATGGTTGCCTGATAAACCCCTATTTACATATAAGAATTGTGAAAATTTAAAGCAACGGTTGTGATATAAAGACTTCTCCCTGAATAAACAATGCCACATTGACTTTAGCACTAAAGGAACTGCACCATGCTATAACTGTTCCTGTTGTTTGCGTATTTGCCACTCTAATGAATGTATTCATCCTGTCAATAAGAGGAGATTTATATTTAACTGTACAGATATGTGTAATACCCCTTTCATGGTATATCTGGCGACCTGTACACTATGTTCAGGATTTTATGTAGATAAGTCAACTAGAAGACTATGAAACAGGATAGTAGAACATAGGCCGGATATATGTAGGGTTATAGAGACTAACTCCTTAGCAAAACATATACAGGAACATGGGACGTCACATCAATTTGTATTTAGGGTTATGCAATATTTTATACCTAATATTAGGCGTGGGGATATTATTAATAAATTAGATGTAAAAGAGTATGAATGGATTGTTTGCATGCAAGCTGATATATATCCAGACCTGAATAAACAAGTAACTCTAAAACTAGTTCTAAAATTAAAACAACAAATGGTTACATAAAATCTATTTTATACATAGGGACTTAGCCCTTTAATTATTTTCTGCCCATTTCCATTTTTATTTTTATTCTTATTTATAATTTTATGAGATTTATTTGTAAGATAAATTATGTATTCATCTTTAATATGAAATTGCTATTTTAACTAGTGTTTCTATTTGATAGGATAGGCTGTGTCATGTGTTTTAATTTGAGTATTTAAATGGATGATTGTTTTAAATTGTTTTAAACACTGAAGGACTAGATGTCTGAAAGCTTTGTTTCATACGCTGAATAAACTTTTTTGCGGTGTGAAGTGTACTTTGCTGTTATTTCAAGTTTCTTGGTGCTACCCTTCACTTCATTGGTCTGCTCATCTTTGATTTTTGACTTTTATTATTACCACAGTTCATGTAACACCCACGGTTTTGTCAGCAGTCATTAGTATCACAGACCTTCTGTTTTGTTCAGGACTTATTTATTTATTATTTATTTATTTTATTTTATTTTACATTTGTTGACCGGGCTAGTCTAGCTGGATATATGTCCATTTTCAGTAGAGGCCCGGGGAGAAAAGCTCCACACAAAACATAAATGAACAGACTTGTTAATAAAAACATACAATAAAAGTAGAAATAAAAATCAACTTGTTAATAAAATCAACATACATAGATGTCAAACATGAGGGGGCTACAGCACTGACACTTCTGTTACTACACATGTGACATGTCTGCTGCTTGAGTCTTGCACTTTGATTGAATGTTGTTGGTCTGTGATCCCATTTGCAAACCAACTGATAACATAAAATTTAATAGTCAACTTGGTTAGTTTCCCACTGACAATAAATGTTGGATTATTTTGAAGGCCTCGGCCAAGTTACGATAGGATATGTGCACATCTTTGACTTTGTGTACGTCTCTTGTCACAGTCTTGAATCCCACCAGGTTTTACAGCCACAAGATATCTTTGAGAACACCTAACTGGAAAAAAAATCTAGTGTTTGGAAGTCACCTATTTCCTTGTGTCTGAGATGCATGCAAACTATATCCATTGCCTTACGGCAGAGGTTGCATAAAGTTATGGTTCTATAATTACACTTGTATTTTGCCAATCATCTCTTGTGTGCTTCGAAAGGAGTCACTGTATTCTGTTCAATGTGGGCAACAACAGTAGTCAGACTGTCACTGAATATGGTGCCTAGGGGAGTAGCTCACTGTTGAAGCACATGAAGAACACAGGCCAGAATGCCATCTGGTCCCATGGAGATTGTGTTCCTAGTCTCAGAGATGGAAGGGATAACTTTCTCATTGTAGATACCACAACTTGGAGGTGATGTTGCACACATAGTTTGTATAGGTTTGATGGTGGCAGGGGGGACACTTTTCAGCCAAATGTGTCTGCTATCAGGTTTGGAAGGTACACTGGGTCAGTGTGTGTGCTACCATACACAGTCGGATCCAAATACATCTGCGTTATATGTATCAGTTTAAAGATGTGCATGAAGAAAGCCTTATGGTTATCCCTGGACATATTGTTATGTAAATTATTATCATAGTCTGTGAGGGTTTTTCAAGTTGTTTTATTTGCATGTTTACACTGAGGAGAGTGGCCTACCACTCCTGAATTCTCAATGCTGTATTTGTAAACAACAGCTTCTTTCAGTTACTGTATAATATAGTAATAAAAGACATTAACCAGTATGGTTTGTGCTTTCCAGAGGATCTTTGTTTGAGCCTATCAGGCATAGCTGTGTGTATACATTTGTGTAGATGTGTTGACAGGGCATCAGAGTCAGTAAGTCAATTAGACCATCCCTTAGGTGAGTATATTTACCTTGGATGATGTTTGTGAACCTGACTCCCCCTTTTGGGAATTCAGTAGCTATTTATACTTTGAAACATACCACCTTATGGTTGTATTAACAGTGCAGGCACTACTCATGTGCCATTACATTGTTTACTCATATTATTGAAGTACAGGTGTGGAATATGAGATAACCTTGTTGGGTGGTGCACTATTTCTTCCATGGCATTTCAGTTCACAAACTCCAGTTAATATTGTGCAGGTGAGCTTGTTGTCCTATAATTATCCTGATCAATGGATGAATACTTTCACTCAACCCTGACTGGGTTGTTTTGTTCTATTTAAATGTTCCATGTTGTAATATATAGGCTATGTAGCCTTTCGTCTTTATGGATTGTGACCTGTTAATGGCGATAACATGAAGTGGTTTCCTAGCCACAGTATGTTGGACATAGAATAAATCCATATCATTATCTTTTCAAAACAGTCTACAGGCATAATAATCTTCAATGTAAATAGATACAACACCTCCTATTGTTCACACAACTTCCATTTGCTGTCTGGTTCTTTTGAAGGCATTGTAATCTTGCAATGCCAAAGTACTTACTGCAGCCTTGAACCAGGTTTCTGTGACTGCACAGACATCAACATCTTCACTGCCAAGAGTGCTTACTGAGAGTGTGGTTTATTATGTGATCTTCTAGGGTTTAGCAGAATTGCCCCTACTTTGTTGGAGTTGTACATTTTCACATAGGTTATTCTGTTTTTGTGACGTTTCCCAATAAGGGGATTATGGTGCAATCAAGTGGCTTATGTCTGGCAATGCAGCGTGCTCTATCCACCATGTCATCCCACACTGACAGGTATTGTATAACCTTAGAATGACATCAGACACTTAGGCAGGTTCAGAGAATCTGTTGTTCTTTATATAGTGGTATCATCCTAGGTGAGGGTATAATGCTGCTTAAACATAGGGACATACCTGTCTTGGACCATATTTAGATAGCTCAATCATGTCTGTGTTTTCAAATATTTCTTATAGACATCAACATCTTCACTCCAAAATGTACTTACAGAGACTGAAGTTTAAGATGTGAACTCCTAGGGTTTAGCAGCATGGCCCTTACTTTGTTGGGGTTGTACATTTTCACATTGGTTATTCTACTGTTGTAACCTTGCCTAATAATGGGATTATGGTGCAATCAAGTGGCTTATGTCTGGAAATGCAGCATGCTCTATCCACCATATCATCCCACACTGACAGGTATAACCTTAGAATGACATCAGACACTTAGGCAGGTTCAGATAATCTGTTGTTCTTTATATAGTGGTACCATCCCAGGTGAGGGTATAATGCTGCTCAAACATAGGAACATACCTGTCTTGGACCCATATTTAGATAGCTCAGTCATGTGTGTTTTCAAATATTTCCTATAAACATCAACATATTCACTGTGAAGAGTGCTTACAGAGAGTATGGTTAAAGATGTGAACTCCTAGGGTTTAGCAGCATTGTCCTTACTTTGTTGGAGTTGTACAATTTCACTTTGGTTATTCTGCTTTTGTGACCTTGCCTAATAATTGGATTATGGTGCAGTCAAGTGGCTTATGTCTGGCAAAGCAGCATGCTCTAGCCACCATGTCATCCCACACTGACAGGTACTGTATAGCCTAAGAATAACACCAGAAACTTGCAAGTTCAGAGAGTCTGTTGTTCTTTATATAGTGGTATCATCCTAGGTGAGGGTATAATGCTGCTTAAACATAGGGACATACCTGTCTTGGACCCATATTTAGATAGGTCAATCATGTGTGCATTCAAATATTTCCTGTAGTCACATCTCAAGTTGTGCATACCAAGATGAAATATGCTAGTATAAGAGCGGGACTTGTTGTTGATAGACTTGATTGCATGTGTGCTATGACCCCTATGCCTGCAACACAGTTGACTCTAAACATATCCTTGTTTAAGCTGGTGAATGGAGGATCTGTATGTCTCACTATACAGTCAACTATAATGAAAACCTTTGGGATACATTCCCATTGCCATAAGCGCTTCTATGCTGAGACAGTGGTGATCATATTTCTTATGTGTATTATCTGCTTGTAGCCTGATTGTGTTTAGGATGTGTTGGATGTGTCTACCATTGCCTTAAGCACTTCTGTGGTGAGACAGTGGTGATTGTATTTCTTTTGTGCATTGTCTGCTTGTAGCCTGATTGTGTTTAGGATGTGTCGGATGTATCTGCTGTTTAGGTTTGTTTCTGGGGAGTAGCTCTGCACATGATGGTTTGTGTTGGATGCATATTATGAGTAGGAGCCGAGGTGTGGGAGCAGACAACCTGTTTAGTGTTTCCCTTCAGGACGTGCAGTTAATATTCCACCAGACTGTCACCAATATGTAACATCTCCCACTTAAAACCTGGGTCAGTAATTAAGGAGCCTGAATCCTCACCAGTGAATTCAGTGTGTGAACATCATGAAAAATATGAGAGCACAGAGCACACAAGATTAAAATTCCACAAATTCCCTTAAGAGTACAACAGGAACATGCTCTATTTTCTGGGATTGGACTATATACCTCTGTCGACCCCAAATGTAATCTCTTATTTTACACTTCAGAGCAATGTGTTCCAGTTTAGGACCTCTGACTCACACTCAAAATAAATTCAAATCTCACATACTCAAACACTTATGGGAAGCCTGACACAGATTTCCAGCTGTATCCCTTCCACAATACAAAATGTAAATGCTGTTATCAGAGTTAGACAGGTCTACACACCATTCAAAGAGTGATCAATTACTACAAATTAAATATCAAAATAAATGACAGCTATTTTCTTTCTGTTTCTATCAAAAAAACAAACAAAAAAAAATAATCCTTGTTTTCCCGCCTCTCCTCGACTAGTTTAGACCAGTTTACAGGCATTGCTGTATTCTGGGCTGTGGTGTAGTTCCTGTGTTGTCCATTACCTTACTTGGATAGAAGGAAGTTTCTTTGCTCACCAGTGGGAGTGGGGAGCCTTGAGCAGCCTACCTGTCCCTGTAGGAAGTGACCTCAGCACAAGAGCTGTAGTAATTGGTTGTTTTGGACCATTTCTAGCTCTTTTGTAGTTCCCTGTTTAAAATCTGCGTTTGCACGGCTTTGCATGGTTGTGCGCATAGCGCAGCGCCAGTTAAACAAGGTTAAACTTCTTCTGGCTCCGCCAAGTCTGCTCTTCAAATTTTCCCTTAGGAAGCTCTGTTCTTAGTATAATCATACTACTCGCTATATTATAAGCCTAGCACTTGTTCTCAAAACTTCTCTACTAAGTAAGCACTCTCGTACTAAGTAAGCACTACATCCACCTACCACCCTTGTGAATATCCACTTCCCTTAAAGGCACAGCACTCCCTTATACTGTTCTAGCATGTTGAGTGGTTGATTACTGGCGTCCTCTCCAGTTCAGCTGGTTAATCTGGGTATCTTGAGACAATGCTACAATTGTCTCATGTACACAGACAACCCTCTCCTCCTCCCAACAAACACAAATACATGTGAGAGATGCAACTATATAGCCAAACTGGAGGCTGAACTCTCTCAACTCAGGGCTGGCATGACCAGACAGGAGGAGATGGTAACCACACACACAACAAACCCAGTCCCACATAGACCTACCATAACTGCAAACCAAACACATAAAAACACAAAGACATACTCGGAGGCTCTAATAAAAAACTTACCAAAACAACAGAGGCTCCCAAAGCAGACATCCAGTAATCCACCACCTCAAAACAAAACACATGCAACACATACTTCAATAAATCAGTGTGTCAACCAATCACAGCCCTTAAGGCCAAACACCATGCCTGATACACTAGTAATAGGTGACTCTATAGTCAGACACACTGATGTCCCGCTTACCAGGCTGAACAAGGAGAGGGTGACTGTGAGCTGCCTATCGGGAGCTAGGATCCACCACATAACACACGCACTCAGGTCACTCCAAAGCAAGTACAAATATGACTCCGTCATTGTCCATGCTGGCATGAATGACCTGAGACGTACCTCACTGGACTACATGAAAAGAGGCATAGAGGAGCTCTTTGATTATGTAGCCCAGGCTGGTATGACCCTGAACCTGAGCAGCATCTTGCCCTCACCAAGAATGATGCCACAATACAAAGACAAGATGACAGCTTTAATAATTGGCTCAAGTACTGGTGTCATTCTAAGGGGATCCAATGTCTGTCTGCCTGGGATGACATGTTGGACAAGCCACGCTGCTTCGCAAGGGATGGCTTACACCTGTCACCACTGGGCTTCCGGATATTGGCTAAGGCTCTTGCCACCCCCATAGTGCCTTTTTTAGGCAAGGCTCAAAAGACAAACCCACCTCCTTAGAAAACAAAAATGAAAAAAACTAAGGGTAATGCTGCTCAACGCCAGAAGTCTAAATCTCAAGATGCAGGCACTCAATGCACTCCTCAGCATGGAGAACATCAACGTCTGTGCAGTAACTGAAACCTGGTTCAAGGCTCCTGAGAGCACCCCAGTGCTACCAGGCTATACCTCGTATCATGCTTTTTGGCCCCAAAACCCGGGCCGAACCACAAAGGGAGGGGGAGTGTCCATATTCATCAAGGACACCCACACTTCCAGGTTAGTAGCAACACATGAAGCATCAGAGACCATACAGGTGCAACTAACCATAGGCAAAACTGCTATACAACTGGTAGCATGTTACAGACCACCCTCCCAATCTCAGGAACCCCACTCAGCCTTCCTGAAGACATTGGAGGATATGACTGTATCACAAAATATCATCATACTGGGAGACTTCAACTACCCAAACATAGATTGGGTACACTATTCTAGCCCTAACACCCTAGCCCAAAGGTTCCTGGAATTCATAAATTCAAATGCACTGGAACAACTAGTCACCTCCCCCACTAGGGGAGATAATATACTAGACCTGATCATCACAAACATGGGGACAAAATGCTCCACACCGGAGGTATACCCCTCACTAGTGAGATCTGACCACAAACTAATCACCCTGGATATACATATCCCACCTCCACTCCCAGCACAAAAGACCACAGTGAAAAACTTCTCAAAAGCAGACTTCACTCTTCTTAAGACTGAGATGGTATCCTTTAAGCCCACTGGGCCAGTGGATACCATATCCCACAATGCCGAATCCTTCACAAATGCTTTCTATGGACATCTCCAAGGATGCATGGATCATGCAATCCCAAATAAATCCAAGTCCCTCTCCACCAAAGGCAAGCGTCCTGTCTGGTGGACCTCAGCCATTAACAAATTGTATAACAAAAGAAGGAAGCTACTGCACGTCAGAGCAAAATCCCATAAAGGGAAGACATCTCTGATCAACATTAGCAGAAAACTACGTTCTCTCATAAAAACATCCAAGGCCAACTTTGAGAGAAAAATCACTAAGGACACTAAAGATAACCACAAAGCCTTCTTCAGCTATGTTAGAAACCTGGGCGGAAACCCTCAGATATGCTCAGAGTTAGTTCACAACAACAAAAATACACTGAACCCACAGATATTGCCAACATTCTGGCTGACAGGTTCAGTGCAAATTTCTTCCCTCCCTCACCCCCAAAAGAAGAAATATTTATCCCAGCTGAATGTAATCTCCTGTCATCTCAGATGTCCAAGTGAGAACCGCCTCAACAAAGCTAAAAACACAGCATCAATGGGACCTGACGGTATCCCGGGTTGCGTGCTACGTGAACTCCAAGAGGAGCTAAACCCGCACATAAAAATGCTATTTAACCTTAGCCTTACTACAGGATATGTACCTGAACACTGGCGTACAGCAACAGTGGTCCCACTCCACAAAGGGGTACCTCTACAGACCCTGGGAACTACCGCCCCATAAGCTTAACCAGCCTGGTCTGCAAAGCTATGGAAAGAATCATTATGGAACTCATAAACAGAGACATAGGGGACCTACAGACACTTGACCCCACCCAGTTCGGCTTTGTAAAGGGCAGATCCTGCCTTTTGAACCTGGTTGACTTTTTAGAAACAGTCACTAGAGCCATTGATGAGGGCAAAGCAGTCCATACAGCCTACCTGGACTTGGCTAAGGCCTTCGACATAATACCCCACTCAGGCATCATAGATAAGCTCAACAGCTTAAACGTAAACCCTTATGTCACTAGATGGGTTGCAAACTGGCTAAAGGACAGAACCCATAAAGTTAAAATCGCTGGAGCAATGTCAGAGTCAAAGCCAGTCACAAGTGGTGTCCCACAGGGATCTGTCCTGGGACCCCTCTTGTTCGGCATTTATTTCTCAGATGTTAAAGCAAACATGGGAGGGTTGTGGCTGACAAAGTTCGCAGATGACTGCAAACTAGGCACCATAGTCGATACACCAGCGGACACATACATCCTACAAAAAGGCCTCACAGAAATGGACAACTGGTGCCGGACTCACGGCTTTAAACTAAATGCCAAAATATGTATAGTCATCCCCTTTGGGAAAAACAAAGTACCCACAAATTATCACATAGACAGCAACCCACTGAGTACAGAAAAAGTAATCAGAGACCTAGGGACCCAAGTCAACAGCGACCTCTCATTTGACACCCACGTTACCAAAGTGGTTAGAAAAACATTCTACCTTGCACACCTCATCATGAAGGGATTCACATCCAGATCCAAGGATGTCATTGTACCCCTATACTTCTCCCTCATCAGACCCATGATTGAGTACAATGCCCCATTTGTTATGTACCTCACCCGGCATTTGCAACAGCTGGAGAGACCACAAAAGTACCTCACCAAGAGGATCAAGGGTCTCCAACATATGTCTTATTCTGCCAGACTAAAGAAACTTCAGCTCTATTCAGTAGCATATCGCCTGCTCAGAGGTGATCTCTGCCTGACATACAAGGCCATGTCCAATCAGGATCTGATGGACATGCTCCACCTCAAAAAATCCAAATCCATCAGGACCACGAGAGCTAAAGAAGTAAACCTCGGCACAAGTATGAAAAGGGCATGCTGGAGGGATAGATTCATAACCCAGAGGCTTCCCATGCTTTGGAACAAGATACCAGTTCATGTTAGGCAGAGCCCCTCACTGACTCTCTTCAAGAGAAATCTTGATGAGTGGATGGGAGATCGTAAGTTTACCCCAGGGGTCACATCTGTGTCACTGCTAGACAGGGGCACAGTAAACTAATTCTATTATATAAGGGGACCTTCATTGTGTCACTACTAGACAGAGGCACAGTATTCTAAATTTATTCTGTACATTTTTGTACCATTTCATGGGGTGGCAAAAGCCACATCATTATGGCTAGGCTTACAAATGCCCCAGGGCAGATAGCCTAGTACTAAACTATGAAACTATGAAACTATGACCAGAAACAGCCAGACATTCAGTGTGACCTGGGGAGTACCAATCAGGTATAAGCACTCTCTAATCTCTAAAGAATATACCTGATTGTCCAGCCACAATGTAAAGTAATGAAAAACATTTAATAATAAGTAAAATGATTAAAATAATGTAAATCAATAATTTTCAATAAACACCAGAATTCAATCACCAGAAATATAAAATTAAACTGCAGGATAGAAGTCCACCATGTTAGAAAAACCCAATTAAAAAAACTAAACTTTCTAATCTATCTAGAGAATACTGTCCCTGATCTAATCTAAAACATAACAGCAAGGCAAAGGCAGGTCTACAGTTTTTGATGAGTCCTTTTTCTTGGGTATACACTGCACAGCACTGTAACTAACTGCAACGCTTAACTAACTGCCCTTCAACTGACTTCAACAGTCTATTTTATAGTCCACGTTAACAGTCTCAACTGTCTTTTTTTTAAAAATAACAACTAGTTGTCTGCAAATGTTCTTCTTTTTCCTGTCAATCATCTTTTCAAATAATCACCTAGCAACCAGGAACATTCTAATGACATCACCTACTGATCATCTGATTCTCCACAGACAGTTTGTACTTTAGAATCCCCCTCAGAATCATTTGCAATTAGTAATGTATCAAAATACTGACAGCGTCTTTAAAAAAAATTGTAAAACCAAGGAAATACTGAACATTAAAAAACTTATATTTCACAATTAGACATGCTGGAGGAGAATAAAAGTTCATCTGGGAATATGCACAAATATCTTGCCAGACATGTTAACATAGATGATGGTGTTTTCATTTTCTTCACAGAGGGTATACTGCTACTCACACATAGGGACAAACATGTCTCGGACCCATATTTAGATAGCTCAATCATGTGTGTGTTCAAATATTTCCTATAGTCACTTCTCAAGTTGTGTATACCATGACAGAGTATGCTGGAATAAGAGTGGGACTTATTTTGAGAGATTTGATTGCATGTGTGCTGTGACAACTATGTCTACCACACAACTGACACTAAACATATCCTTGATTAAGCTGGTGAGTGGGGCATCTGTACATCTCGCTATACAGTCCCCACCCAGGAATTATTGATAAACTTACCAAACTAGGCATCAACCCCTATATCACTAGGTGGGTTGCAAATTGGCTCACAGATAGAACCCGCAGTGTGAAAGTAGCAGACTCAAAGTCAGACTGACAACCAGTCATGAGTGGAGTCCCACAGGGATTGGTCCTGGGTCCTCTCCTGTTTGGCATCTACTTCTCAGAAGTCCAGGCCAACACGGATGGACTCTGTCTGACCAAGTTTGCAGATGACTGCAAGCTGGGAACCATTATTAACTCCCTAAGTGATGTAGACATCCTACAGAAAGGCATCACTGAGACCAATGACTGGTGTCGAAACCATGGCCTTAAGCTTAATGCCAAAAAATGCGTCATCATCCCTTTGGGAAAAACCCAGTTCCCACTAATTACCACATCAATGGGAGCCCACTGAACACCAAAGGCATTATAAGAGGTCTGGGGACACAGGTTGACAGCAAAGTCTCCTTCAACCATCACATTGTCACTGTGGTCAGAAAGTCCTTCTATGTGTCACATCTCATTACCAAGGGTTTTGCATCCAGGAAAGAAAGAGGTCATCATTTCTCTCTACTCTTCTCTCATTAGGCCACTCATCAAGTATAATGCCCCATTTGGCATGTACCTCACTAGACACATGCAACAGCTGGAAAGGCCACAAACGTACCTCATGAAGAGGATCCTAGGCTTTAAACATGTCCTACATGGACAGACTAAAAAACTCAAGCTATTCTCTGTCTCATATCATCTACTAAGAGGCGATCTCTGCTTGACTTACAAAGCCATGTCTTACCCAGCTCTGTTAGAAATGCTACATCTAAAGAAATCCCAATCCCTCTGCACCATATGCTCCAGAGACCTCAACCTCATTACCACAATGAACAAAACATGCTGGAGGGACAGGTTTATAACCTAGAGACTGCCCATGCTCTGGAATAGACTTCCCATACATGTCAAGCAGAGCATGTCACTGGCCCTCTTCAAGAGAAATCTTGATGAGTGGATGAGAAATAGAAAGTTCACCTCGGGGATCACTCCAGTGACTCTACTTGATAGAGGCACTGGGAGCTAATGTTGGGCAGCATGATGCCAGGGCACTTCTATGGGATAGGCTTGTAAAGGCTCCAGGGCCATTAACCTAGCACACACCTATGAACCTATGAACTATTAGGAAAGCCTTTGGGAAACATACGCATTGCCTTGAGCACATCTATGGTGAGATAGTGTTGATGATATTTCTTATGTGTGTTGTTTGCTTATAGCCTGATTGTGTTTAGAATGTGTCTGCTGTTTAGATTGGTTTGTGGGGAGCACCTCTACACATGACGGTTTGTGTTGGGTGCATATTATGAGTAGGAGTCTAGGTGTGTGAGTGTACAACCTGTGTAGTGTTACCCTTCTGGAAGCAAGAGAGCACTGAATCCAGACTCTTGAAATTTGTACTTCAGTGATGTACACAATACAGGTTACTCACTGCACATGATGCATTATCTGCACAGAGTCACAAAACCCATGTCAACTATGCTAGCAGGGGAAACAGTGGGGAGATGATAGGTGATAATGGGAGTTTGAACCTGGTATCTGCAGAGAGAATGCAAAAAGGAGGGATATATGTGATCTGACTGCTACTTTCAGGTGATTAAATATGGGGCGCACATTATGAGGTCCTTCATAAGGTGGATCAATACCTCTGTTATTGATATGGAAGTGGGTAAATTGCCAGTTGTTGTGCAACAGAGGTTCTGACAGCTAGATCTGCTCTGCTACATAGCATCAGACATTTTTATTTGAAAGCAAGTGCACTGATGTTTCTGGATGCTTGAGGACAGAGTGTTACAACCTCTGTACAAAATCCATAGCAGGTAATTGAAAGACACACTGTTAAAGCCCAAAGTTTGTCCTGACACACTAACCTTCAAATAGGTACTCCTACTGTACACTCCTGTCACAAGTGTACAGATGGGGTTTCTTCAAACACAGATGTCATCTTCTTTTTCCTATTCTTTTGGATAGTACCATTAGGGCTCACCAAAGCAGATCGTCTGCTTCCATTTCTACGTGTTCTCTGCATCTTGCTCTGTCACACCAATCACCTTCATGTCCTCTGTCACCACATTCATAAAACTTATCTTAGGCCTTCCTATTTTCTTCTTATCTGGCACCTCCATTCTCAGCATCCTTCTCCCAATATACCGAACATCATTCCTCAGCACATGCCCAAGCAAACACAATCCCACCACTCTGTCTTTGTCTCCAAACCATACATGAGTTGACACTCTAATGTGTGGTTAATACTCCTGTCCATCCTCTGCACACACAATGCAAATTGTAACATGTGGGACTCTGCCAACACCTGTTATGACACCTGTCTTTTTGTTAGTGGCACCATCTGCAACCCATATGACATAGCTGGTCTCATTACCATCTTGTAGATCTTCCCTTTCATTCTTATTGGTACCTGTCTGTCACTACTCCCTCCTGATACCCTTCTACACCCACTCTACCCTGCATGCTCTCTCTTTTTCACCTCTCTTCCACAATCACCATTACTCTGAACTGTTAATCCAAAGTATTTCACATCATATGCTGTCACTAACTGTACTCCCTGCATCTTAACCATTACTCTATCCTCCCTCTCATTCACTCACAAATTCATTCTGTCTTAGTCCTGCTGACCTTCATTCCTCTCCTCTATAAAGCATATCTCCACCTCCCCAGTTTCTAATAAACCTGTTCCCTACTTTTAATGCAGATCACAATATCAACTGCAAAAATCATAGTCCACACGAACTTCTATGTGATCTAATGTGTCAAACTGTCCATCACCATTGCAAATGTGATGTTTGTGTATACAATAACAGGAATGTCACTGTTGTCTGTCTTATATGGATGGTGCAGTGGTGTAGTGGTTAGAGCTGTCACCTCACAGCAAGAGTTTTTTCTGGTTTGATTCTCAGCTGGGGTTCCTTCTGTGAATAGTCTGCCTGTCTTCCCTGCATTCTTCTGGGTTTACACCAGGTACTCCAGTTTCCACCCACGTTACAAAGACGTGTCTAGAAAACTGACTTATTCCAAGTCAGACTTTCCTGGTAAAAAAATGCTAAATAAATAAATAATATAGGATGAGGTGACATCTACCCATCTGTCAGCCAGTGTGGGCCCATCGCCTCTTCTGACGTATACATATCCAATAATCTGATATCACTGATGACATCAGCAGTGTCTGTTGAAGACAAGAAGACAGTGTCCCTTAGGCTGCTGCAAAATTCTGTGTGTAACATCCACCAACAGCTCATACAATGCACACACAGTTAACTGCACTGAGAATAGAGCCCCCACCTATCTAAGTTTACATACTATGGATCAGAGTACACGTCATAGCACAAGTCTGATTTCAATAGGACTGCAGGTCATCTTATGTTTATTTACTATTTATTTATTTCACATTTGTTAACCGGGTTAGTCCAGCTGAGTTTGCAATCAAACCCATTTTCAGTGGAGACCCGAGGGGAAAATCTCCAGCAAACATAAGTAAAGATAAAGTGACAATATACAAATATTAAATAATCACAATACAAAATGATTGTAAAAAAGAAAAGTTTATTAAGTATTTGCATTGCATTGATAGTAAGCAACCCATTTTCAGTGGAGACCCAAGGGGAAAGAGCTCCAGCAATCATAAGCAAAGATAAACATACAGGACAAAAACTATTAAAAATAGTAATGCAAATCCACAATTAATTATAAAGAGAAAAACAAAAGAAAAAATAATTAACTTTAAGGGTTGCACTGATAGCAGTGGTCTAAATTTACTACACATAATAGTAAAAACAAAAAGATAATGGTTGCTCAAAAGAAGGAAAATGTACAGACATTGATAGGAAATGGGGGGAAAAGATAAATAGTGTGTAGAATGGGGGGAGAGAAAGGAGGGTCCATAGTAGGGCTATAGTAGTAGAGCTGAGGGTTTAGGAGGTTAGTTTAAGCAGAAGTTACTAACAGATAAAGAAAGTTAGGAGATGCAACAGGTTATACAGTAGGACAGACTTGTAACATGTAACACGTAACATGTTAGATGACATCAACAGGCCATGTGGAGGACTACCTTGACTTCAAGCACAAAAACAGTGCAATTTGAGAAGTCATTGTGGGATACATATTTACACCATTCTTTATGGAGACACATACACACACAAACACACACACACACACACACACACACACACACACACACACACACACACACACACACACACACACACACACACACACACACACACACACACACACCAAGTTGGCTACAGTGAGGATAGAACCCTACCATATCTAGCTGTACATACTACAGATCAGAGTGCTTAATGCACGAGACACATCCCAAGTCTGATTTTAACAGGACTGCAGGTGATCTTATAGTAGATGATATCAGCAGGCCATGTGAAGGACAAGATTTTGGAGGAATACCTTGACTGGATGTTTGTGCAAGCACAAAAAATGTACAAAACCATGCCATTTGAGAAGTCAGTGTAGGATACACACTTACATCATTCTTTATGGAAACACGCACACACACCAAGTTGACCGCACTGATGATAGAACTACTAGCTATCTAGGTCTACAGACTACAGATCAGAGTACTTAATGCATGTGCCATAGCTCAAACCTGAATTATGTAGGACTGCAGGTGAACTTATACTAGATGACATAACCAAGCCATGTGTTCAACAACAGCTTGGGAGGCCTGCATAGTCACATTGCTTTGTAGTGTCATCTGAGGCTAGTAGCCTAACAGACAAATACTGTTTAGTAGCCTAGCAGTGTACAAATAACCTTATAGAGCCTATTTGTCTGTTTTTATTTGGATGAGCAAGCCTATGAGTGCCATCAATTGTCCCTGTCCATGAGGGAGAACACAACATCATATATTATAACTTGTACAGTGGTTGATACATGTGTAGAAAACTCACGGTTACCCAGGATTGTTGTGCTTGTTGATGATGTTGCTGGTGGGGAAACAAAGGGATGGCTTGTCAATATATATTATACATACACTTATATTCTGCCCTGAATTTGCAATGTTTCCATTGTAGTCTTAACAGAGATATAGTGTCTGAGAATGATAGGGCACCATACCTCTCAATTGTCCAGATTTTTGCATAAATATATAAAATGAGAGAGAGCAAGAAGCATTGGATTTGCATTGTGATTAACTAAGTATACACACATGCACCTTTGCCTTTTTGTTACTGTTTGTGCATAGGTAAGCAGTGTGCAAACGTGAGGTGCATTGCTCACATCTGAGTGTTACTATTATGTAATATTTACCTGTTACTACAGCCCACTCCTATCTGTACTCCAGGCCATGATTTCCAGGTTACCAACAGCAATAAATGAATGTATGCAGTGTCTGTGGTTGGTGGTCAGACATGAATCCTATTTTCTTTTTCACTGTTTTTGCACTGCTGCACTCCACACAAACTGGCTAAGCCTTATCAAAAATGTTTTAAACATGTGGCATATTGTGCAAATATGGAATTAAGACAAGACAAAGTTGATAACAGTATGGGGCACAGTGTCACAGTCTGTAAAACACAACCTATTGCTAGTACACATCCGAAAAAAAAACACTACTTATATCAGTATTTGAACCCTCATCAGCATTACAGCTTCATCAGACAGGATGGCTGCCTTAGTCCTTTTGGCCACAGAAGCATCTTGCCAGAACAGGGGTCATTCATCACACAACCACCTGCATAACAATGTACACTGCTATACATGAGTTATCTAATACATACAATGTAAGATCAAATCTATAGTATTCTCTTGAAAATGTGGGGATAATAACTGTGACAAACATCCATACACCATGGGTTTGGGGGAAGCATAGAAGAGTTACTGTTATGGCAGTTACATGAGGGCACCCCTGTTTTGGGGTGGTGGGGGAACAAACCACATCTACTGTTAGGATACAGATAAATCTGAAGTCAGACACTGCAACATGTAGCCTCACTTTCTAACTTCTGTCTTGAATGATGTACCAGTAATCTGCTGCAGGAGGACTGTATGAAGGTTTCATGTATGAGGCCTACTAATTACACTGGACACATACTAGTAAAATAGTGTCAGTAGTCACATGTTACTTTAATTTTTGTACAAATACAGCACTATTTACTTGCATATGATACCAAGTTCATAGATATCAAGGATATATCGTAATACCTTATAAGACTACAGTATAAGTTAAGGACCTACTGTACAAATGCAGCATTTGAGAAGAACTGAAGTTCAGGGCTGACTCTGTGTGATGCAAGCAGTACACAACCAATACAAGGATAGGTACAGGTAGTGTGCGTTTCCTGGCAACATTTTTAATGTACTATGTGTGTAGGAGAAAGGTATTAGTCCCTAGGTCCCTAAATGAATGTGCTATGCATTGTCTCTTAGCCAAAGCAAGGGAATAATGAGCATGCTTATGTCTGCCTACAGGGATAGCAGCTGGGGGTTCCTCCTCCAAGTCCTTCTGTGACTTTGATTGTGGTGACCTAGGTGTTGGTGGGGGAATGTTTGTCCCTTCCCCTTGCTGATCTTGCTGTAGCTGTTTCCATAGGATCAGATTGTGGAGCATAACACATACTGTGAATATCTGTGTACATGTCTGTGGAGTATACTGAAAGGCTCCACCAGATATATCTAGACACCGGAACTGTGATTTCAGAAGACCAAACACATGCTCTATGATGTTCCTAGTTTGTGCGTGTGCCTCATTATGGAGTTCTTCCATGGGAAAGTCACAAGTTTCAGCATCCAGAATACTCCACCAGTTTCTGAACGCAATGCTCCTACATGCCAGTGAGCACATAGCATTTCTCCTTTCCCCCAAGGAAGGGGTCAGCAATATGCAATGATCCCCAGCTGGTCTTTCAAAAGTACCTATAGCTAATATCCTAAGGGCTACAAATACCTTAGTTTACACTGGGATGGGTTTCCCTCAGTTGACTCTGGCTCTGAGTAGAGGGTGGCAGAGCTTGCAGTGTTCTTGTAATATTTCCCTGTCCACCATGTAGCTCTCTACAGTCTCCAACTCATGTAGCACCTGGAAGGTTACTTTGGGCCTGAGCACTCTTCTCCTTCTTGGCCTAGGCCAATTGTCAGCAGCACCAGCATCATTGACTTCAGTCTCTAGCACATGCAGATGTAGAATAACTGCAGCAGCCTCTAGCATTATCTCAGTTAAAATTTCCAAGTCTCTACTCCAATGGTCTTGAAGTATTTAGGGAAAATCAGAATATAGGCTGTTTGCATACTTTATACATTTCTTGAGTAGGTCCACGATGTGGGATTGGCTGCTTGGGATATAATTAACATGATTTAATGGTCCTCCTTCAGTGTACAGTAATACAGCTGTGCATAATTCAGGTAAACCATGTAAAAATTTTATATTTTCTTCCCTGTTGTCATGAAACATACATAAAATACTAATTACTGCAAGTTACACTTTATTTGTATAAGCTGCAATGTGATAACAGTATGAGAAGTGTTGTCATACCCTGTACTTGAAACGAGGACCATCTGCACTGTAGTCCAATACCTAACACCTGTTTCCACAGAAGTAATAATACAAAGTCTCATTCCTGGAGGCTATTAGCAATGGGCAGCCTCACTTACAGAGGTTTGCATGATGCCCAGCAGTTTTCAGCAATATGAATTGAATGCATCCACTTTCTATTTTTGGATGTCTAGCTCATCTGATAAGTGGGGGGTCTGGTCATGCAAACAAGGTATGCATTGCCAAAACCATTTGTGACAAGCGGCACACTGTGCAAACACATGCAATACACCCCCCCCCTAAAAAAAGCAACATGACACACCCCATGATGTCATCGACATCCATTGGAAACACAGACACTGTGTAGGAGCTTACATGAAGTGTACATCCTTACATGGTTCATGCTTTTTGTAATTCAACAAATCCACTGAGTTTTGCACTCTTTTGCATAATAACCATGCTGACAGACTGGAATCTAAATGGTTAGAAGCTGTGTAAGCTGGGCAACAGCATGGGAGCATGAATTTAAAGACACAAGGCAGGGTATTACGTTACCAATTGTGACACTACATTATACTCCTCTTTTACATGACATTTCTGGAATTCATATTTAAAACCTTTGTGGCAAGTGGACCACTGCGCAAACATGAGGTAAAAAAATAATTTAAAGTTATATCAATCTGACACCCCCCCCCCCGATGCTTTCAGGCATCCACAATGTATACATTGCCAATTATAGGTGTGTTGTTACCTTTTCAGGGGCATTCTCTCCATATTTCTGGACTTTTACATGCCCTTGCTTCCGTGTAGACTCCTGTACGTGGAAAATTTCTGTGTACAGTACCATCATGGACATGGAGTACACGGTTGTGTTTAAGGTTGTTAAATTGCTCCACCATGCTATTTTGCTTCAGTAGCATAAATTTCAGCTACTTATGCTGAAATTTGCATTCCACGAAAGTTTCCAGAATTACGCGTGAGTGCACTTGATTGAGTACCAGTACGTGGAGTTTAATGAATCTAAAACTCGCTGCACCCATGTTCACATCATGTCGCAATGAGCACATGAAAAAAATGACAGTGTAGGCTTTATCGAATTTGCACCATAGTATAACTAGTAACAGGATGGATTATATGGGTGTAACTATATGTAAGATAAGTGAGGTTTAGAGTTTTAAATCTAAGATTCATAGCAAAGACACATTCTCCAATTCTTATTTAGATTTTACTAGTACCCACCCTTACAAACAAAAAAGAAATATAGTTAAGGGACAATACATCAGGGCATCTAGGATGACTTCATATGAGGATGATTTTTTAAATGACTGTAAAACTCTGTGCAATATGTTTATGGAGAGAAAACACCCAGTGAATATGACTGAAGAAGGGATTAATGAAGTAGTGAATGAAAGAATGGGTAAATATAAATGTATTTTAGGGATTAAAGACAATGAGAAGAAAAACAAGATTTTGGAGAAAGGGGCAGTGAACATGGATGTGAATTGCAAAGGAACATACACCATATATTTTAACAGTGATAATAGAAATATTAAAGAAGCAATTAGTTATAATTGGAGGAAGTTTGCTTGCCTTTCAGACTTAGAACCTATTTTTAAGGAACCTCTTAGATTTGTCCTGAAAAAGGTAAAAACATCAAAGAAATGTTAGAATATAATCCTAAGAGGAGGAGAGAGCAGAAAAGACCCAGTACCTTTAAGTGTGGGGCATGTTGACAATGCCCCGATATATCAAATAAGGAATTTATCTATGTAAAGGCAAGGGACAGGTTGATTCAAGCTACTACCTACTCAAACTGCAACAGTGTAGGGTTAGTATATTTAGCTGAGTGTAAGGGCTCTGATGCTTTTTATGTAGGACAAACTTTACATAAACTTAAAAAGAAAGTATATGAACAACTATATAATGGACAAAAGAAAGATATAAAGAATGTGTTATACAAACATACATTAGAATGTAAACAGGCTTTTTGTCCCAGAATAAGTAGCTCCAGATCCAAGATAGGGACCATGGGAGACCAGAATAGAGAATAGGGAGGTCTACTGGCAGCTGGTCTTAGAAGCCAATAGACCACCAGGCTTAAATGAAAACATATCCCTGGCACCCATTTTAAAATTAAGAGCTGCTAGACTTTAAAACAACATCTTTATTGTTAGGTGACATATGCACTCCTGTTCATACTATTTATTTTAATACACATTGTATTAACACCTGAGGTGGATAGACTGTTTTCCATTATTTTAATTTTGTTACAAACCTGGTCAGCACTTTTGCACTAGAATTTTACTGAGACTTTTTACAATTAATTCATATTTTGTCCACTAGATAGCACCATTGTCCATGGATGGATTTAATAGGTTTTATGATATATTACTTACTTATTGTGACTTCTACATATTTACAGGTATTTGTACAAGATTCATTTATGGGATTTTATCCATACATTTCATAATTTTAAACATACAAGTTTTATATTATGTTTTGTCAATCATTTTTTGCATAACTATTTGTATTTTTATTTCCACTTGTGAAGTTTTTGGATAGCTTGAGAATGTATTTTAAACATTAGTTAATTGTTTTATTGTTTATTTGTATTGGTAATGGGATTACAGTATTTAAGAATGGAATTGGTTATGGTATTGTTATCTGATGAAGTCCTGATGTTTAGGGGATGAAAACATGGTGATTTCTCTAAGTGTTAATAAAGGATTTTTTTTAAATAACTTTAGAAGTGGTGATTCCTTTCATGTGGTGCCTCTGTGTGCCCATATTTATAATGCTAGTTCATAGGTTCATAGGTAGGTACTAGGCTAGTGGCCCAAGAGCCTACGTAAGCCTAGCCAACAAGGTTCCCTGGCTTACGCCACCCAAGAAAGTTATTTTTCTGTGCCACTGTCAAGCAGAGACACAGAAGTGATCCCTGGGGTGTATTTCCTATTTCCCATCCACTCATCAAGAATTTTCTTGAAGAGTGTTAATGATGAACTTTGCTTGACATAGATGGGTAGCCTGTTTCAGAGTATGGGAAGTCTCTGGGACAGGAATTTATCCCTCCAGCATGTCCTGTTTATTGTGGTGACAAGGTTTAGCTCCCTAGAGCGTGTAGCTCAGAGGGATTAGGATTTCTTTAGGTGTAGCATGTCCAACAGCTCTGGGTTTGACATAGCTTTATATGTTAGGCAGAGATCACCTCAGAGTGGGCAATATGCTACAGAGTTAAGCTGGAGTTTTTTGAGATGGTCAGTGTAAGGCATTTGTTTGAGGCCAGTAATCCTCTTTGTGAGGTACTTCTGTGGTCTTTCCAGCTGCTGGAGATGTCTTGTGAGGTACATTCCAAAAGGGGCATTGTACTCTATAATGGGTCTGAGTGTCAAGTAGAGGAGAACAATTACCTCTTTTTTCCTGAATGAGAACCCTTTTATGATGAGGTGTGCCACGTAGAAGGACTTCCTGACTACTGTGGCAATGTGACTATCAAAGGAGAGACTGCTGTCCACCTGGGTCCCAAGGTCTCTTATCACACATTCAGTGTTAAATAGATTACTGCCTATGTGGTAGTTCATTGGTACAGAATTTTTGCCAAAGGGGGTGACACTGCACTTTTTGGCATTGAGCTTGAGGCCATGGCTTTGACACCAGGCATCTGTCTCAGTGAGGCCCTTATGTAGGATGTCCACATCATTTGGGGACTTGACTATGGCTCCTAGTTTGCAGTCATCTGTGAACTTCATTAGCCCAAGGCCTTCTGTGTTTGCCTGTAATTCAGAGAAGTAGATAAACAGGAGAGGTCCCAGGAATGAACCCTGTGGTACTCCACTTGTCACTGATTTGAGGTCAGATTTGGAGTCTGCAACTTTTACAGTGTGGGTTCTGTCAGTGAGCCATTTGGCAACCCATCTTGTGATGTAGGGATTTATACCTAGTTTTGTGAGTTTAGCTATAATTCCAGAATGGGGGATGGTGTTGAAAGTCTTGGCGAGGTCAAGATAGGCTGTGTGAACCACCTTACCCTCATCTACGGCTTTGGGGACTGCCTCAAGGAAGTCGATCAGGTTCAGGAGGCATGATCTGCCTTTCACAAACCCGTACTGGGTGGGATCCAGAGTTTGGAGGTTACCAATGTAACAGGGCAATAGTTCCCAGGATCAGTGGTGGCTCCCCCTTTGTGGAGTGGGATAACTGTTGTTTTATGCCATTCAGTGGGCACAAAGCCTGATGTGAGGCTATTATTAAACATGGTGCTTAGGTGGAGAGCCAGTTCGTTCTGAAGTTCATGTAAAATGCAGCCTGGGATGTTGTCTGGTCCCATGGATGCTGCGTTTTTGGCTTTAGAGAGTGCAGCTTTTACCTGATTACAGGGACTCTGCATTCTTCCTGTATAGATATGGGCCTTTTAGGGGGTAAGAGGGGGGTAAAGTTAGCACTGAACCTATCTGCCAGGATGTTGGCAATATCAGTTGGTTCTGTAATTTTCATGCCGCTGTGCTGTAACTCAGAGCAGATCTGGGTGTTGCCATCAAGATTCTTGACATAGCTATAGAATGCTTTGTGGTTGTCCTTAGAATTAGTGGTGATTTTGTTTTCGTAGCTAGCTTTGGAGGATCTTATAAGGGATCTCAGCTTCTTACTGAGACTGACCAGGGAGCTCCTCCACTCATGGGATTTTACTCTCTTTTGCAACAGTTTCTTCCTTCTGTTGTACAGTTTGTTTATGGCAGGGGGCCACCAGATTGGCTTCCTTTTTTTGGAGGATAGCATCTTGGTTCTGTTTGGGCTAGCACGATCCATGCACTCATGTAAGTGCTTATAGAGTGCATTTGAGTAGGATTCAGCAGTTGTAACTGTATTGTCCATCTGCATGGGTGTCATGAAGTTCAACACTTCTGTCTTAAGAAGCATGAAGTTGGCTTTTGAGAAATTTTTTACAGTGGCTTCCTTAATGGGGGGTGAGGGCGGGATGTGGATATCAAGGGTGATTAGTTTATGGTCGGATTGGACCAACGAGGAGTTGACTTCAGGTGTGGAACGCCGGTCACTCATGTTGGTAATGACTCAATAAATGGCTGAGGGATACATTAACACTAGAATCAGGCTTTGTAATTATGAAAGGCTATTCTGATTCTGTCATGTCTGAATAGGACCAAAACTGATATGTACTCTACTTCTTATCCTGCATGGATTTGTCCTGCATACACATCTTCCCAGCAAAAGTGATCTCATAATTTGAACAGGCATATCATAGCACTGCTGAATTTGCTTTGACTTCAACCTCTAGATCACATCATCTTTCATTTAATACTTTAAAGACAGAGAGTTCCTAAACAGACAGAAATTATGTCTTTTTAAATTTTCTTTTCTACTTTTCATTGTCAATGTTTTCCCATCATTCAGCAACCATCCATAGTAGTACTCCCTAGAGATATTTACACTCAGTGAATGATTCATTCTTTATTCCTGCATTAAATAATAATCATTGTAATACAGGCATTGTCCATATTTGCAGCATACCTGAGCATATTAGGTCCTTGGATAAACTAATGGAAATGCTCTTTTCCAAAGACTGTTTAAAATCGTTACTCTGAAAACTGGACATCAGTAAGTGGAATGACTTAAATCTGCTTTTGTTTTAGATATGTTTTGCTATTAATTAGTAATCATTTACCATTCTACATTACCATAAATGGCCTAACTCTATGTGCTTTAATACGTTTTAGTTTTTATTTTCTCAGAAAATGATGGTTGTAGACATCCAGCATATTGAATCCCAGATGCTGAGACTGCAAATGTGACTGGACAACTAAGCATCATTTTTTAAATAGAGGCAGAGTCCCTCCTTCTCCCATCGGAGGTGTCTGTATTACCTAAACCATCCTAACTTAAAAAAGTAGCTCTAAGGTCCTCACATTTTAGTGATAACCTCCCCTCAATGCATCATCAGATGTTTACTTCCTAACTATGCATTGCTGCTCTTTGCTTTTCATCTCTATCTACATTGTCACTGAAACTACTGTGCAGGCATTCAGTGTCTTGCTTTATGCAAACCAAAAGTTCATATTTATTTCTCCTGTATGGCTTATGCATCCCACCTGACTCAAAGTGTATATTTCATTTTTTTTCTGTGAATGTCAGTATCTTTTTTTGCATCATTTGTCCTAGTTGTTGCTCTTGTTAGGCTTTACTCTTGTGGTGCTTTGGTGGGAATAACTTATTCAACTTTGATAACTTTTATGCATCATTTTTTTTTAAAGACAAAATTTAATGTTGTCAGTAAGCAGCATAGCATACAGCTAACTGGGAACATATGTTTTGGGAGTGTAAGAAATTGGCAGATTTTAAAAATTCCCTACAGTGTACTCCGTCAGAAATACTGGATGAGCAAAAGGGTGTAATTAAGAAGTTTTTTTTTTTTTTTAGCTAAGTGAAAGATCTGAATTGCACAGTCAAAGTAAAGCCTTGCTAAATTGAATTCTGGTGAGTGCCAAAAAAAAAGCAATTACTATAAAATGGAAATCAGAATCTAAACTAACTGCATTTAGTATAGTGAATATTGTAACAGATAAAAGACATTGAAGTAGGATTTTTAGAAAAAGATAGGAAAGAATTACATAGAAAAAATGGAAATTGTGCAAAATAATGTTTTGGTGGGGGAGTGAGGTTTAAGGGAAGGCATGAATTCAGCAATTTATGTTGTGTTGTATTGATAATAGTTATCAAAAAAGTGATGTATAATGTTTGTAAATGTGTATGTGTTAACATGATTTTTTTATGTAAATGTATGTTTTTCTATGTCTTGAATGATAAACAATAAATGTGCCAGAAAAAAAAGTATTGTAATAATAAGGGAGTAGTCAAGAATACAAGATGGCATTTCCAAGACGGCATTTCCAGAGTTAAATTTAGAACCCAAAGGTAAATTTGTAGTGTTTTACCAGACCATCTGGTGAATGAGATAGCTTCTAAAAGGAAAACTTTACTTGACAATGTATCATGTATCCCAGAGTTGTAGTTCTCTGTAGTAGCTTGATATTCCTTAATTCCTTAAACCCTTTAGTACATTTCAGAGTTTTCATTTTTACTTCTCTTTCTACCATGCCTCATGAAAGCCCTGTAATTTTGATTCATATTTATATTTAATGTAGCTTTGCAAAGGAATTTATCTCAGCCTGCATGAATAGGCTACATAGGAGAGTTTCTGAAGTTTTCACCACTGACCCCTCACAGTTTTACATTCTAAGACTGTACCTTGCTAAAGTCAATAAAATGCAACATACAGTTAGGAGAAACTCTTTCTGAAAGAATTATTTGTTGGGGAAATTGTCAAATTTATTTATTTTTATTTATTTGACATTTGTTTACTGGGATTGTCTGACTGGACAGCTGGTGTCTGTTTTCAGCGGAGGCCCGGGGAGAAAAGCTCCACAAGTACAGTAGTTAGAGCATTTAGTGTAAACTTTAACAAGTTACAGAAGAATTGTTAACATTGTAATACAAGGTGTGACAATGTTGCAAGGAGAAACAGAACACAAGATACATGACTAGTAGCTAAGCAGAGCATAAGGCAACAACAGAAGAATATGAGTAAGCTATTTACATATTTACAAGCAACATTCAGGAGAATTTAAAGGGAGTGACCTTGTTGAGTATGTCACAAAGGATGAGTGGCTTACAGAGGGTCTATATTAATTCAACAAAAATCCATTACATCGAATACCAAAACAGCGACACGTATTACTCAAACCGCAAAAATACCGAATGCACTAAACCGCGAAATTTAAAATATCGAATGTTCATAGACGGCCAACCCCACCACCCGCTACATACTACCTACCCAAGCAAAATAAATAAACCACATACATACACTAACCTAACCCTACTCCTAACCCTAAAGTAAAGCATCAAAACTCAACTTCTAACACTACACTAAACCCCACATGCAGAACTATCTATGTACTATCCTTAACCCCTCCCTAACCCTAAGGTCTGTAACTACTGCACACTTCCCCTATGGAGATATACCCAAACAAAATAAATAATACACATAAATACATTTAACAAAACTCTACTTCTAACACTACACTAAATCTTACACACATTACCTGTCTATGCACTTACCTTAACCCGCACCCTAAATCTAAGGTCCGTAACTATCGCACACTTACCTTATGTTGCTATACTGCAGACGGGCCAACCAAAACACTTTGACATTTCGAATTTCACAGTTTTGCACGTTCGATGATTATGTATTTCGCGCAATATGTGTCGATGATTTTGTATTCGTGTAAACGGAGTTTCAACAATCTAATAGGAACCCACTTAAGGAAGCAGTATAGCTGCTGTATAGTGTGGGTTTAAGGAGAGGCATTGGAGTTACATAGTCGGTTGGTAAGAATGTGTGATGTCGGTAGTTTCTTGAAAGTGGAAGTATTATTTTGTAATCTAATATTAGGAGGAAGACTATTCCATGTGTTAGCAACTTCGTTAGGGAAGAGAGATTCACCAGAGCTATTTTTGCATGGGGTTTTTTTCAATCAGGGCTTTATTGGTGGAGGGTAGTTGTCTATTTGAATTGTAGAAGTTTAGTACTCAAGATAGGACAGGAGTTTTTTTCTGTATAGTAAAGAATTTAATGAGCTAGGTTGATTTGGTGGAAATGTAATAGATTGCAGAACTCAAACCACTGTAGAGCAAGACAGGAATGATAGTGGTGGGAATGAGATTTGGAGCTGGTAGCAAATCTGGCGATTTTGTGGTAACAAGTAGAAAGTTTATTGAAATCAGTTTTATTTATATTTCTTAGAACTGGACATGCATATAGTAAGGTAGTTAAGAGACGGGTTTTGTCTATAGCAATTTTTGATTCAGAGGTAAGGTCCTTTTTGCAGTGGTATATGGTCCCTAGCTTTTTGTGGACTTTGGTAATAGTCAGTGATATATATTTGTTGAATTTTAATTGTTGGGCCATTGTAATTCCTAGAAGCTTGGCCTCTGGAACTGGAGAGATGGTGGTCCTGTTTGCAAAAAATATGATGAAGGTGGTTGGGTCAGTATTCTTTGTTGGATAGAGTCATATGATTTGGGCTTTTTTTGGGGTTCAGTATCAGTTGTGAATTATTTAGCCAATTTTCTATGTCTGTGAAGGATTCCTGGGTATTTTGCTGTAACTGCTGGAGATTAGATGCAGAGCAGTTTAGGGTTGTGTCTTCAGCATATTGTATTATTTTGGCTTTTGTAGTCGCTAAGTAAAGTTGGTTTGTAAAGATATTAAAGAGAAGGGGGCAGAGAATGGAATACTGGGGAACACCTAGTAATACTGGAAGAGGTGGGGATAGGGAATCATGCCATTTAACTGACTGAAGGTGGTTATTTAGATAACGTTTAAACCAGAGCAGGGCAGGGTTGTCTATGATGAGCTCAGAGAGGCAGGTTAAGAGTTTATTGTTGGAAACAGTATCAAATGCTTTGGATAGGTACAGAAAGATGGCAAGGACTGGCTGGTCTTAATTTCTGTATGAATTTATGGAGTTAGTGAAGTTGACTAGGGCAGTGGTGGTGCTGTGTAATGGTCGGAAACCATGTTGGGTTTTGGATAGTAGGTTATTATTGAGAAGGTGGGTAAGGAGTTGGCAGTGGATACATCTTTCAAGAATCTTAGATAAGGGTGACAGGATTGTAATGGGTCAGTAGTTAGAGAGGTCAGTGGAGGGGCCATCTTCGTGGAGGGGAATGATGTAGGAAATTTTCCACAAGATGGAGTTGTGTGTTCAGTGATGGATCTATTTATCAATGAAGAAGCAGGGTAGGCAATGGCCTTAGATGCAGTTTGAAGGTAGTTAGCTGGGAGGTTGTCAGCAGTGAGGGTGGTAGGCTTAAGCTTGGATAAGAGCTTCTGGATAGGTGATGTTGAGACTGATTTGAGTGAGATGGGGGTATTGATAGTTTGGGCATTAGTGGATTGTGGAAAGTTGGTGGGATTTGTGTTATTAATAAGTCTGAGTACAGAGGAAAAAAATAGTTATTGAAATTAGAAGCTATATTGGAGTTTGATCTTGATTAGGCCGCGGTGGTGCAGCAGTTAGCGTTGTCACCTCACAGCAAGAGGTTCTCTGGTTCGATTTTCAGCTGGAGTGCCTTCTTTGTGGATTCTGCATGTCCTCCCTGCAGTTGAGTGACGCTTAAAGACATGCAGGTAGGTGCGTGCGTGAATGGGTGTGTCTTCGTTGAAGGTTGGGCATCGGGCTGGTACCTCAGCACCGTAAAAATCTACAGCCAATCATAAGCAGATTGGCATTCCGCTGTGGTAACCCCTAACCGGGAAAAGCCGAAAGACATTACTTTACTTAGATTGGAGTTTGATTCTTCAATATTGGGTGGGGGTGTAGAGGTTTGGCCTGGTTGCAGGATATTGTTTACAGCTGCCCAGAATTTTTGAGGGTTAGAATTGTGCTTCTTTTGTAGAGAGAGGTAGTGGTTTTGTTTGCCATTTCTAATTTGTTTTGTTTTTTTTTTGCCTTATTGCAAAGTTCAAGGAAGGTTTGACTAGATGTGGATTTTGAGACAATGCCAGGTGTTCCAGGCTTTATTCCTTTTTTTTTAGTAGCAATCTTGTGGATTTTTGTAGCCAGGGGACTGGGTTACCATGAATCCTAATTGTTCGCAGTAGGGCTAGGTGGTTTAGGATGCTTAGGAATGTTCAGTTAAAGTATTTAACTGCCTGGTCTAATGGAAGGGTTTTGATGGGGGTCCAGCTGCATGCAAGAATAGGTTAGTGGGGAAGTTTTTTTGAGTATGGGCGTGAAGAAGAGATAGAGGGTTGTTGGTTTTGAGTTTGTATTGGATGAAGAAAGTTGTATTGTGGTCACTTAGAGAGCTGGCTATTGTACCACATTAATGAACAGTATTGGGGTTGTTTGTGAGGATCCAGTCTAATATGGATTCCTTTTTTGAGGTTTTGTCAATCGGGGTGGGTGAGTGCATGAGATGGGTGAAGTTATATAAATTAAGGTGGTTTGTGGCTTTTTAATTTCTCCAAGTCTTTTGGGTTCCTAATACAGTGACGGGAATGGACCCCATTTCTAAGTCAAAGTACGATTAAAATTCATGAAAGTTGTATTGTTTCACTCTTTGATGTTAGCCAAAAGTGCTCTTCGCAGCATCTGCAATGTGCCCAGTAATGACTCCTTCTGCAATTCGTATGGTATTACATGAATTGGTAACATAGCTAAATACAACTGCAAATTCTTTTTTATAAGACCAGTTGCTCCTACTACTATTGGAACTGTCTGGGTATCTTTCTTCCACATGGCTCTCATTTCTACCTGCAGATTGAGGTATATTATGACTACTTTGTGTCTCTCTGTATGCAAGACACTGTAGTCACTAGGTGTGGTGATTTCAATGATCAATGCTACTTTTGTCTTCTTTTCTTGGACCACTATATCTGGTTTTCTAGCATCTATCTTTTGGACTGTTGGTATTAGGTGATCCCATGTGATGTAAACTTCATCATTTTCTATGATTCTCTGTGGATCATGTCTCCAATGTTTTTCAGCCACTTCAATACCATAATGTTTGCACAATCTCCATTGTAACAATCTTGCCACATTATTATGCCTTTCAGTATACAGTCTCTCTGCCATTAGAGAGTCACAACCAGCAATAAGGTGTGTGACTGTTTCCAATTCAGTTCCACAAAACCTACATATGTCTGTTTCTCCCACATGTTCAATGGACTTAGTAAACCAGCATGTACATAGCTCACTATCTTGGGCTACCAATATTAACCTTTCATTTCTTGATGTAAATTCACCTCTCCTTAACCATTCCTGCATTCATTCTTGATCAACATGAGGTTCTTCCAGAAGTTTTCTATACTTGCAAGTATATTTAGGTTTTTCCACATTTCTTGCCTTCTCACCTGGTCCCTCACCTTATATTCTTTCTTTTGTTTTTTTTAGCACATTCAGTTGCTGCTTGGATTTTATCCACTTCTGGTCTGATTTCCATTTCTGCTTGACATCGATATGCTTCTGCTAAATTAAGCAGAGATGTCGTCTTAGATTTATTCTCCTCATGTTTCAAAAATTTCACCACATTTGGATTTTGTGAGGTCAGTAGATATGTGTGGAGTCCCACGATTACAGATCTATACATGTAATCAATTTCAAGGCAGCTCATCCCTCCTTCAGAATGGGGAATATATGATCTTGGTATACACTGATTTTTATAAATCATTTGGTGAGCATGAAGCATCCTTCTTGTTTTAATATCCAATCTATCCAGAACTTTTTGGGGCCAGTCAATCACTCCAAAACTATAAGTCAGTTATAGCTTGGATCTTGTTCCTAGGTGTCAGTGATGTTTTCAGGATTAATTTAAGTCTTTTAAAGTACTCCTTGCTAAGCTTTATTTGCATTTGTTCATGTTTTATTGCTGATCCTTCATCAGTTCCCAAGTATGTATACACCCCCTCTTGCTCAAGTTCTTTTATATCACATTCTTGTCCCAAACTGATGTTTTCCTGGTGCTGCAATTTTCCTTTTTTAAAGGTTGCTTTTGCACATTTATCAAGACCAAATGACATTCCAATATCATCTGAAAAAGTTTTGGCAACCTGCAGCTGTGCTTTCAGTTCTTCGTCTGATGAGCTATACAATTTAAATCATCGGCAAAGAGAAGATGAGAAGTCATTAGACTTTGTTGTTTTCTAGAAGCCAAATTATAGCCATGGCCTAAGCTGTTAAGTAAATAGCTTAATGGGTTAATGGCAAGGCAGAATAGCAAGGGTGACAGAGAGACACCCTGGAATATCCCCCTTTGAATTTTTATCCCTGGGATAATAATCTGTCATTTATCATGGCTTAATTGCAAAATGGTCTGCCACTGTTTCATGGTTACTGTAATGTAGTCAATCAGTGTAGGGTGTATGTTATACATTCTTAAGCACTCTTTTATCCATGAAAGTGGGATACTATCAGATGCTTTTTTGTAGTCAATCCATGCCATACGTAGGTTCTTCCCCTTCTTACAATTCTCCACTATAACTTTGTTTAACAACAAATGGTCCTGTATTCCATATGACTTTCTTTTATTGCCCTTTTGTTCTACTGCCATAATTGAGTTTTCTTCTAAATGACTATAAACCCTGTCGGCATCAATTTCCGTGTATATTTTGTACGTCATCGGAAGACAAGTTATTGGTCTATAATTTTTAGGGTAGCTTGCAGGTTCACTCTTAAGTAAGAGCATTGTTTTTCCTATTTTTAACCAGTGTGGTGCATGTTCCGAGTGTACATATAAATAGTTCTTACTCATGGCTAAATCCTTGTGCAAAGAAGTTAATACTTTAAGCCAAAAGTTAGGTACTGCATCTGGGCCTGGGGTTTTCCAGTTAGATGCTTTTCTCCACTTTATTTTAATCTTTCTGGCTGTTATTTCATCCCATTTCATATCCTGTACCTTTAAACATCTTATTTTTTCTTTTACTTCTTCTATCTGTTTAGCATCTTTGTTATGTAGGATCTTCATAGATTCTTCTCCAAAATGTATCTACTTCCTCTTTTTTTGGCGGTCTATCAATTCATTTTACCTTATTTCCAAATTCTCTATAAAACTTTTTTGGGTAATCAGTAAATTGTTTATTTTCTGCTTTTCCCTTATATTTATCTTCGTAGTTTCTAAATCTTTCCGCCTGTTTTGACATTTTTATTTTATTGTCTCCAATAGTGCATAATATATCCTGGTCTCTTCTAATACTGTGCATTGCTTTTATCACAGCTATCTTTCTTAATATTTTTGTTGATCTGTTCCCTCTTCCATAATCTTCTAACAATGATACTTCTTGTCTTAACTGCTTTATAGTTTTCTCTATTCGATATTTCCATGATGGTATTTGTGTTCGCCCCCTCTTTTCTTTCGCTACCCTATGTTCCTGTGGTAGAATTTTATCAGTTATTAATTTAGCAGCACAGTAAAATATTCTGTTTACTTCTGTTATATCGCATGGGTCTCTATGGACAGTCCTAATTACTGTGTTCATTTGTTTTATCAAGCTTCTGACTTTTGGGGTTTTATTAACCTTTTGCAGTCTATTTATCTCATTGATCTTGATATGGCTATCTTTGTCTATTAAATCAAGCAACTCTTCTCTTAACTCCTTTTCTTCCATACTGAGGGCACATCCCTTGTTTTCCATTTCCTGTGGGCATTCTATAGAAAGTTCTATATCATCTTCCTGTGACGCATTCTCTTCAATTTCATCCTGTGTCATCTGTTGTTCTGTCATATGGGAACTCACTGGCCTATCTCTCCTCAACATTGACTGCATCAGAGTTTCCACAGTTTCCTGTTCTTTTCCTTGCTGTCTAGCTTCAAGTGAATGTTTATACTGGTTTCCTGTGGAAGGCTCCAAAATATCTTGATATGGCACCTGACAGTTACTTCCTGTTCCACTGGTTTCCCCTTAATTTGGATATCCATTGCTCTATCCTGTTGTGGTTCTTTCTGCATTTGATTTTCTACACTGAATCCTTCTCTTTGCAGTCGTTCCATTACCTCAAGTTCTGTTTCTTTGACTTCTCCATTACTCATATCTTTTTCTACTTTTCCTCTTAGTCTTCTTATTTTTGTATTGTAAAGTTTTCC